>NC_056747.1:930938750-931166250 GCF_019279795.1 Protopterus annectens | reverse complement strand
GCATCTGTCTCAGTGAGGCCCTTTTGTAGGATGTCCACAACGTTAGGAATTTTGATTATGGTTTCTAGTTTGCAGTCATCTGCAAACTTAGTTAGCCAAAGTCCTTCTGTGTTAGCCTGTACTTCAGAAAAGTAGATACCAAACAGGAAAGGACCCAGGACTGAACCCTGTGGTACTCCACTTGTCACTGGTCTGAAGTCGGATTTGGAGTCTGCTACTTTCACAGTGTGGGTTCTGTCAGTGAGCCAGTTGGCAACCCATCTTGTGGCATAGGGATTTATACCTATATTAGTGAGTTTATCTATAATTCCAGAGTGGGGGATGGTGTCAAAAGCCTTGGCAAGATCTAGATAGGCTGTGTGAACCACCTTACCCTCATCTACAGCTTTGGTGACTGCTTGAAAGAAGTCTATCAGGTTTAGGAGACATGATCTGCCTTTTACAAACCCAAACTGGGTGGGGTCCAGAGTTTGGAGATTACCATTGTCTTTGTTTATAAGTTCCATGATGATACATTCCATGGCCTTGCAGGCCAGGCTCGTTAGGCTAATGGGGTTGTAGATCCCAGGGTCTGGAACTACTAAATTCTCCCAGAAATATACACAGTAGTAGTAGTAGAGATGTAGTCTGTCTAGTGACAGATTTTCTTATTCTTCTTTCGGCTTTTCCCAGTTAGGGGTTGCCATAGCAGATCATCTGTGTGCTCATGATTGGCAGTGGAGTTTTATGGTGTCAAGTTGCCAGCTCAGTGCCCAACCTTCCACAGAAGGCACACACACACACTCACACCTAGGGCCAATTTAGAGTGTCCAATCCACCTACTGCATGTCTTTGGGATGTGGGAGGAAACCAGAGCACCCGGAGGAAACCCACGCAACCACAGGGAGTACATGCAGACTCCGCACAGAAGGTACCCCAACCGAGAATCGAACCGGAGAACCTCTTGCTGTGAGACGGGAATGCTAACCGCTGCACCACTGTATTAATACTGCCTTAGTTGTTAAATCATCTCCCTTAAGAATACAAACCACAATTTTATATGTTGGGCTTCCACATATGTGCTTGTTGCTTTAAATCTTTAAAAATACTTGCTCAGTTGTGAAAACATGAAAAAGGGGATTGCTTGAGACTGCTGATTATTGATTTTGGGACTTCCTGCTTTCACTAAGGTTGAGAAACCATGAAGTTGGTATATATAAGTTTGGGTATCTGGTAGATCTGCCCCAACAATAAAAATACCTGTTTTTTGGTCTTTCATTTGGCTGTATGTTAACAGGTTTCAAGTCTGTGTGACTGAACATTTGGGGTATAAGCCTTTGTATGATGAGGTTTTACAGATAATCAGATACAGCTGTGATAAGGATACAGACATATTTTCCCACTTTCTTTGTACTCTGTACATACCATATTGTGCATCACAGTTATTGTGACACTAGCAAAGTAATTAGTATTTGTTTCCAGGAAATCTGAACCGCCATTTTCCTGCTCGCTTTCAGTACAAATAAAAGTTGTACCAACCTCTGTGGCATCCACAGGCAGATTCATTTTCTTTAAAGTACTGTCAGATATGTCTGAAAAATACAAACTAAAAAATACTTGATCCAAAAAAGACCACTTGAGTACTCCAATAACTGTTCATCTCATTTAAAATATTGTCTCTCTCTCTCCCTCTCTCTGTCTAAGTCAGTCCCTGGAATTCAGCAAACAGCTGTGCAGGAATAAGTTATTCCTGCATGGCAGGGACCGTTTTGTTCAGCATGGCAATGTGCCATGCATATTTATGAAGGTGTGCTGCCATGCTCTAAAACGGACATGGGTCCGTGTATGAGTGCAGGGGGTGTGTCTGAAAGCAGAGCTCTCACAATACACACACCCCCTGCACTCCAGAATTGCTTTTCGGCAATTAAAAATGATCGAGAATGCTCATAACACCCCCAACCTGTCAGGATAACAAATCTGGTTAAAGGTATAAGGGACAATCATCCCTACCAAGCCAAAAGTTGTTAGGATAACACAGGTAACATAAGCACATAGCGCACACCTCCCAACCCGTCAGAGTAAGGCATGTGGACAAAGCCAAAAGGGACAATTGTCCCACAAAGCAGAAAGTTGATAAAATAACAGGTTCAGCATTAGCAAGGATATTCTGAAGGACATAGGTAAAATAAGACAACAAAAATTATTTTTTTTTATAAATGCAATAAAGTTTAAGCGTAGCTACGTGAGTGTGCTCATTGCTTAGCTACACTTAGTCCAGTTTAAACAGCACAAGAAGCTAATTAGCAAGAGAACATCCAACATAAGCAGTATTGCAATAGTGTAGTGGTGAGACCATATGCTTTACGAGCTGCCATTCCTGGTTTGCTCCCCATTGTAACCAATTTGCATTTTACATGTGAAAGGAGTACATAAACATTATTTTTTATTATTAGCTGCTAAATAACATATATTTGTTAACCGGAGTACTGCATTAGGTCCCAGATGTAAGGTGTCAGTGTAATAAAGTTGTGAAACCCTCATATAAACACAAGTGCCTCATACAGTATAGTCACACATGAATAAATGTGATGAAAGCACATTGGAGGATTTCAGGGACAGTAAACAAATTTATAATATGTAATGAATGATGAATCAATGCCATACAGCAGGTAGTGTATGAAATGAAAAATAAGCAATGCTAAGCATTGCACAGCTCTGCTTACCACATGTAAGTATTGCGTAAATATGATTGCTAAGTAATGAGTAGCCCAGCTAAGTGGATTTTTCCATCAGTAAGCAGTGCTGAACCTGCCCCTTTAAGCACTGCCAACCTTATCTAAGCAGGTTTGCCCGTAGCTTAGCTAAGCTTAGCATAATCAAAACCATCCAATCACGGCAAAAGGTGCAAAATCGGCTGTATTTAAACCCCCACAGGTGGGAATGCAGCTCATAACTAGTTGAAGCTTCCCACTGTAGGCAGTATGGCAGTAGTCGGTGAGGGCATGCTCTTCTGTGCGCAGTGCTGGGGCATACAGGAGTCGAAGGTCATGATACGACTCCTGGTACAAAACCATGATAAGAGACTGCTGCAGGGCCAGTACCAAGACTCCCAATATAAAGTGGAAGCCTGGGACCATCTTGCCCGTGATCTCACCAGTGCCACTGGTATCCCTCGGACTGGTGAGCAGGTCTGGCACCACTTTGCCGACTTGAAGCGGAGAAAGACTGAGCTTTTGGACGAGTGGGTCCAAGAAGCAAGGCAGAGGGGTGATGTCTCAGCAGTGTGTAAGTACTCATACTAATAATTGTTTACTAAAGTCCAGCCTGTGTATATGATGGATAGGTTTGCCTAAATATTTCTCTATTTCCCTTACAGCTGCAGCTGAGTGGGCTGTGAATCAGGAAGCCCATGCTAATAGGCTGGAAATGCTCCATTGCGAGGCTGGTGATTAACAATCCTGCTTGTAGTAGTCATACCAAATAAATATAAAGCTGTAGAAAGTCACCTGGCAGTATAAAAACTGTTGTATGGGTTGTACTGAATAAACCAGACAATACGACAGTAGTAGTCCCATATAGGTCATATTTAAATAAAACTGTAATTGCCTGGCAATAAAGCTCTAAATCCTGGACTGGCTGTGTTTACTCTGGTATTGTATGGCGTTTATTGTTGCATTCTCTGAATAGTAATTTTGTGTTAACCACTGTTACCCACACTGTGCTACATACAAAAATGTCTAGGAATGTCTGTATGCCTGCCTGGCAATAAAGCTCTAAATCCTGGACTGGTTGTGTTTACTCTGGTATTGTATGGTGTTTATTGTTGCATTCTCTGAATAGTAATTTGGTGTTAACCACTGTTACCCACACTGTGCTACATAAAAAAATGTCTAGGAATGTCTGTATAAGACTGTTGTTAAGTATAAGATCAGATTGTACAACCAAGTAAGACTTAGGCAGAAATCACTGAAGAGATAGACAGCAGTATCCAAATAGCACACTCTGCTGCAACTTAAATTGTTGTATTTTTAGCAGACACCGCTATGGTTTGAATCCTGGGAGTGGTAGTAAGCCATATACATAATCATATCTCTCAACTCTACAAATTTTTCAGATAATTGGCTCATATTTTCTGCCTGTCATCTGTCCCCCTGACAAATCAGTGGGATGATCTCAGAATTTTAGTCACGAAATAATGACACATTTGATTTTCAGACCTCAAAACCTTCAGAAAATGTATATTAAAGCAAATCCTGTCACTCTAGCAACTCTCCAAGTTTATGACAGCAATATTCAAAACATGCCCCTAATTGTACCCCCATGTCGTCAAGCTTTGTCCAGAGTGTGTGCATTAAGAGATTGAGAGGTATTTGCATAATATTAACTTGGAATCTGGGAATATGTGTAGAAACAGTCAGGTAGTATTAACAAACATTCCCTCACAGGTCTGTTAGATAAGAAAACTGTGCCTACCAATAAAGATTTAAATCCTGGACTGGTAGTATTTACTCTGGTATTGTATGGCTTGACATGTAGCATTCAGTAACATCTGACATCAGAATAGTATTGTTGTGTCAACCACTGTTTCTCACACTGTGATACATAAAAATATGTGTAGGAATGTCTATATAAGACTACTATAATTACAAGGTCAGATTGTACAACCAAGAGAGACTTAGACAGAAAACACTGAAGGAATAGGCAGCAATATCCAAATAGCACACTCTGCTGTGACTTAAACTGTTGTATTTTTAGCAGACACAGCCGTGCTTCGAATTCTGGGAGTGGTAGTAAGCTGTATGCATAATCATACCTCTCAACTGTACAGATTTCTCAGTAAGTCCACATAATTGGCTCATATTTTCTGCTTGTTCCTCTGTCCCCTGGCAAATCATTGGGATGATCTCAGAATTGTAGTCACAAAATAATGACATACATTAGATTTTCAGACCTCAAAACTTTCAGAAAATGTATATTAAAACAAATCTTGTCACTCTAGCAACTCTCCAAGTTTATGACAGCAATATTCAAAACATGTCCCTATTTGTACCCCCATGTTGTCAAGCTTTGTCCAGAGTGTGTGCATTAAGAGATTGAGAGGTATGTGCATAATATCAACTTGGAATCTGGGAATATGTGTAGAAACAGTCAGGTAGTGTTAACAAACATTCCCTCCACAGGTCTACCAGGTAGGAGATGTAGAATTTAGCTATAAGACAGTTGAAGTATACACTGACTGTGTATAAACATAGCACTGCCCAAACCAAGACCATATGGTATTGTAATAATACATGTACCTTAATGATTAGAGCAATGATTATTAAACTTGTGAGTACTACAAGGATATATAAGTTGTTAATTGACATCTCTCTCTCCCCCACCATATCTGCAACAATAATCTAAATACACAAATCAATGGATATGTTTACACCAAACCTACTGTTGGGACATAGGTCCTATTGTTCAATAAATATTGAAATGTGTTTCTATTAATGTTCCAAGTTGAAATACTATCACTGGTGGCCTGTTGCTATCAATGTAACCTGCATGCCATTGTAATGGACACTGTGGTTCCATATATGCATGCGTTCTGTTTGCTATGCAACTGTTCCAAATCTGGTGTTTTGGGTTAATCAGAATATCTATGCATGCTGTTATAACTAATCTTGGATTGTGTTGACTATTACTAATCCACATATGTTTTAAAACTGCAACACCATAGCACATATGGGAAGGCCAGTCCCAGGCGACCCACCTCTCCCACCTCATCTTGCCATGGCACCGTGCCCCAGCACACCTGGGACCTACCCCGGGACCTCCTCTTCCACTGGTCCTGCACCACCTTCGGTTGGAACTGGCTCAGGGGTTGGGGCTTGTCGCAGACAGGATCCTGTCACCCAAAGTCAGGTCAGGGGATTCATGCGTAGCAAGCTCCGAAGGGAGTTTGGAGATCAGCTATGCCAGCTTGAGGACTGCATGGTGCATTTAGAGGTTCAGCATGCCCCTCCTGCTCAGCACCCAGCACAGCCACCTTTGGGTCCGTGAAGGTGTAGTGGTGACTGCCGGTGGGGGCTCATGGGCTTCCGATTTCCAAACACCCCTCTCCATCCAAGGTGTTAACCCCCCACATGTGTCATATACCACCCCTGTATGCTGTCTTGTCTGTTTTTTCTGCCTTCCTACCTAACCTACCTCCTCAAATATACCTACTATCCTTCCCCAACATCCCACTCTCACCTTAAAAAAAAAGGGCAATCTGTTCCCGCAAAAATATTTCGCCTGATACATAGCTGTCCATTTCATATACTTGTCCACTTGACACATGTAATCTGGTCTAACTGGCTTCACAACACATTTTGATGTCCTCACCAGAGGTTTTAGTGATCAAATGTACCTCCAAGTTCAGTACATATGCACAGCTGTTGCTGTAGAAGAAATGGACATCTATGGACCTTCGCTACACCTGTACTGCACATCCCTAGCTACTTTCCGTATTGTTTTTCTGTCTGGGCGCCCCCTTTTTCACCACATTCCTATCACCCCTTTTTTCTTTTCTTTTAAAGAAATTAACATGGGGGTAAGCGGGAGTAAACACTTTTAACCAGTAGTAAGTGGGTTTAAGCCTGTTTGTGCAGCAGCAGGCAATGGCTACACAGATTAAGCACTGTCAGGCTGTCTGTAAGCTTATTTAACTGGATGTTAGCATTACTTACTATCACGCAAACCTGCACAAACCCGCTTACAACTGCTTAAAAGTGCCTTAATCACTCTGTGTCCAACAGCCCAGCAACAAAACAATCAGCTCTTGCATGTCTCAAACCCAGGACCCTGCACCCCATAGCCACAGTGATTTACCACTCTCTCCCTCTCTCTCTCTCTCTCTCATGTATATATATATATATATATATATATACATATATATATATATATATATATATATATATATATATATATATATATATATATAGATATAGATATATATAAAGTTATATGTGTATATATGTGTATATATATAGATATCTATCTATATCTATATATATATGTATGTAGACATACATACCTATATGTATGTATATATATATATATATATATATATATATATATATATATATGCATACATATATATATATATATATATATATATATATATATATATATATATATATATATATATATATATATATCTATATCTATATCTATTATATATATATATATATATATATATATATATATATATATGTATATATTGCATTCGCACATTGGATCCACACTCTGAACTTCTCACTGCAAAACATCTGACCACACAGGCACTGTTAATGGGGGTGAAGGGGCCCATAATAAGGATCTCTTGTAATTATTGCCATTATCCCTTTCTCCACAGCTGAACTGATCTGCCTTGCAACACAATAACTAGCACTTGCAAGTCTTGAACCCAGGACCCTGCACAACATAGCCGCAACAAGTTAACAGTAAGCCATCTCAGCTGTAAGCTATCAGGATGATTTCTGTAACATATCATGCAGAACAGTCAGTCTACCATATGGAATGTACAATGTGGAAGCAGTAAACATTCCAATGATACACACACACACACACACACACACACACACACACACACACACACACACACACACACACACACACACATGTATATACACATACATACACATATAAATATATAACTACTGATAGATATGTATAAAAAGAGTATAAATATATATTTATATATATATATATATATATATATATATATATATATATATATATATATATATAGAGAGAGAGAGAGAGAGAGAGGGTGCAGAGCATATCTTGCAGAGCATATATGCAAAAAAATCTTGCTTTTTTCCCACTTTTCTGAGATTTAAAAAAGTTCAGTTACAGATTTGCTGTTCTGAACTTTTTGTAAGTTTCTTGGAGGCCATTGTTTGCTTGGGCTAAAGGGAAGTCTCTGTGTTCATCAGTCGCAGTGATAAACATTGAGCAGCCTGCCTACCCCTGTGGGAGTGGTTACTGCCTTGAAACTGTAGTTTTATTGACCATTTTGGGTCAATTCTTAACTCCTTGATCTCCCTCTCTTAAAACCATCTTTTGCGTGGTTTTGCATGTTTTTGCGCATAGCGCAACATCGGGCAGCACCGCCTAATTGGGTTTAAACTATTCCTGGCTCCACAAAGTCTGCTCTTCACTTTTTCCCTTAGAACTGCTCTATCTCTCAAATTAAACACCATATTCTCATTCTAAGGCCCCTCACTGGTCCAAATAAGTAATTTTACAAGTTAGCACTAATAAACCATAAGCACTACTTACTCTTATACTCTCTATGATTACCTTGTCCCCTATTGGTCCATTTTAATTCAGTTCCCTATATTACCCTAGCATGTCCAAAGGTCAGTCAATGGTTTCCTCTCCAGTCCAGCTGGTGAATCTGGGAATTTTGAGGCAATGTTACAACTGTCTCGTGTACACGGACAACCCTCTTCTCCTCCAAACAGGTTCAAATATATGTGAGAAATGCAACCATATAGCCAAACTGGAGGCTGAGCTCTCTCATCTCAAAACGGGTGTAACCAGTCAGGAGGAGAAGGTAACCTCACACAACAAAATTCCAGTATCACATAGTCCCACCACAACAGCGAACCAAACACATAAAAAACACAAAACATACTCGGGCTCTAAACAAAAATCTACCTAAGCAACAGAGACCTCCAAAGCAGACCTCCAAGCAAACGCTACCCCAAAACAAAACACATACAACACATAGCACACAAAGTCAGTATGCCAAGCAGTCACAGCCCTTAAGGCTGAATAACACACCTGATACTCTTGTAATAGGTGACTCTATTGTCAGACACACTGATGTCCCGCTCACCAGGCTGAATAAAGAAAAGGTCACAGTGAGCTGCCTGTTGGGCACTAGGATCCATACATAAGCACTCAGGTCACTCCAAAGCAAATACAAATATGACTCAGTCATTGTACATGCTGGCGTGAATGATCTGAGATGTACCTCCCTCGACTACATGAAAAGAGACATAGAGGAGCTCTCTGATCATGTAGCCCAGGCAGTATGACCCTGACCTTGAGCAGCATCTTACCCTCACCTAGAATGATGCCACAGTATAAAGACAAAATTATCGATTTTAACAATTGGCTAAAATTTTGGTGTCATTCAAAGGGGATCCAGTGTCTGTCAGCCTGGGATGACATGCTCAACAAGCCACGTTGCTTAAGCTGGGCTTGCACCTGTCACCCCTGGGCTTTTGGATATTGGCAAAGGCTCTTGCCACCCCCATAGTGCCTTTTTCAGGCAAGGCTCAAAAGTCAAACCCACCTCCATAGACAGCACAAGGAACACGAAACTAAGGGTAATGCTGCTAAACGCCAGAAGTCTTAACCTCAAGATGCATGCACTCGAAGCTCTCCTCAGTATGGAGAACATCGATATCTGTGCAGTGACAGAAACCTGGTTCAAGGCTCCAGAGAGCACCCCAGTACTACCAGGTTATACCTCATATCATGCTTTTCGGCCCCAAAACCCGGACCGAACCACAAAAGGAGGGGGAGTTTCCATATTTATCAAGGATATCCACACCTCCAGGTTAGTGGCATTGCACAAAGTTTCGGAGACCATCCATGTGCAACTGACATTGGGCAAGACTGCTTTTCAGTTTATAGCATCCTACAGACCACCCTCTCAAAGTCAGGAATCCCACTCGGCTTTCCTGAAAACATTGGAGAACATGAAGATCTCTTCGAACACCATTATATTGGGCAACTTCAACTACCCAAACATAGACTGGGAGAATTACTCAAGCCCCAGCACCTTAGCCCAAAGGTTCCTGGAATTTATAAACTCAAATGCTATGGAACAACTAGTCACCACTCCCACAAGAGGGGAAGACATACTAGACCTGATCATTAAACACATGGGGACTCTATGCTCCATACCAGAAGTATATCCCTCATTGGTAAGATCAGACCATAAATTAATTTCACTGGATATCCACATCCCAACCCCACCGCCAGACCAGAAAACCACAGTGAAAAATTTCTCAAAAGCGAACTTCACACTTCTCAAAACCAAAGTGGAATCCTTCAAGGCCCCAGGGCCAGTGGAAACTATGGCCCAAACTGCAGAATCCTATATAAACTCATTCTATGGACATCTCCAGGAATGCATGGATCATGCTATCCCAAACAAAATCAAGACCCAATCATCCAAAGGCAGGCGTACAGTCTGGTGGACCTCAGCCATAAATAAACTGTACAACAGAAGGAGGAAGCTACTACATGATAGAGCAAAATCCCTAAAAGGGAAGGCATCTCTGATCAGTACTAGCAAAAAATTATGTTCCCTCATAAAATCCTCCAAGGCCAGCTTCAAGAGAAAAATTGCACAGGACACTAACGACAATCATAAGGCTTTCTTCAGTTATGTTAAGAACCTGGGATGCAACTCCCAGACTTGTTCTGAGTTGATTCTAAGTGAAAAAAAATACACTGAACCCACAGACATCGCCAATATCCTGGCAGACAGGTTCAGTGCAAACTTCTCCACCCCCCCCCGAAAGAGCAAGTATCTATCCCGCAGAGTGCAGCCTCCCAAACATCTCTGATGCTCAGGTGAAGGCCGCCTCTCCAAAGCAAAAACACTGCTTCCATGGGACCAGATGGCGTCCGGTTCGTCCTACATGAACTCCAAGAAGAACTAATCCCTCAAGTAAAACTGCTGTACAATCTCAGCCTCACTACAGGATATGTGCCCAAAGAATGGCGTACAGTAACAGTGGTCCCACTCCACAAAGGTGGCACTTCTGCGGACCCTGGAAACTATCGCCCCATAAGCCTGACTAGCCTAGTCTGCAAGGCTATGGAGAAGATCATCATGGAACTCATATACAAAGACATTGGGGACCTACAGACACTAGATCCTACCCAATTTGGCTTTGTCAAGGGCAGATCCTGCCTTTTGAACCTGGTCGACTTCTTTGAAACAGTCACCAAAGCCATAGATGAAGGGAAGGTAGTCCACACAGCCTATCTGGACCTCGCAAAGGCATTTGACACAATACCCCACTTGGGCATCATAGATAAGCTATCCAGCCTAAATATAAACCCCTATGTCACAAGATGGGTCACAAACTGGCTCAAAGACAGAACCCACAGAGTCAGAGTTGCTGGAGCTATGTCAGACTCGAAACCGGTCACAAGTGGCATCCCACAAGGTTCTGTCCTGGGACCTCTCTTGTTTAGTATTTACTTTTCTGAGGTACAGGCCAACGTGGGAGGACTATGGCTCACCAAGTTCGCAGATGACTACAAACTGGGCACCATAATCGACTCTCCAGCTGACACAAACATCCTTCAAAAAGGTCTCAGAGACGGATAACTGGTGCCAGAGCCATGGTCTAAAGCTAAATGCCAAAAAGTGTATAGTCATACCCTTTGGCAAAAACAATGTGCTCACAAATTACCACATAGGTGGTAACCCATTAAGTACAGAGAAAGTAATTAGGGATCTGGGGACCCAAGTTGATAGCAATCTCTCCTTTGACAACCACATTGCCAAAGTGGTTAGAAAGACCTTCTACATAGCCCACCTCATCATGAAAGGATTCACATCTAGATCAAGAGAGGTAATCGTGCCCCTTTATTCATCCCTCATCAGACCCATCATAGAATACAATGCCTCCTTTGGGATGTACCTTACCTGACACCTGCAGCAATTAGAAAGACCCCAAAAGTACCTCACCAGGAGGATCAAGGGACTCAAACAGATGCCATATGCTGCTCGGTTAAAAACTCCAGCTCTACTCAGTTGCATACCACCTACTTGGTGATCTATGCCTGACATATAAAAGCTATGTCCAACCCAGAATTAATGGACATGCTCCACCTCAGTAAATCTAAATCCCTTAGAGAGCCACCACCAGCTCGAGGGTTTTAACCTCAACACAGAAATAAATAGAACATGCTGGAGGACAGATTCATAACCCAGAGGTTCCCTTCGCTCTGGAATAGAATTCCAATTCATGTTAGGCAGAGCACCTCACTGACTCTCTTCAAGAAGAATCTTGATGAGTGGATGGGGGATCGTAAGTTTGTCCTGGGGATTACTTCCGTGTCACTATTAGACAGAGGCACAGTAAACTAAACTTTAAAAAGGGCACAGTATACTCAAATCAAGGGGTGGTGTAAGCCAAACACAATCGGGCTAGGCTTATAAATGCCCCAGGGCAGATAGCCTAGTATGAACCTATGAACCTATAATCAAACAGCCATTATTTCTACAGTTGCCAACTTTTCAAATGGCCAGTGCTTGATTCTTTCCTACAAATGAGAATTATTGCATGAAACATATACCCACACACAATGCAAAGTACATGACACCACACACATGTTATTTGTGTACTGTTTCAGTTGTTTATGCCATTTCTTATAGCAGTTAGATGTTTGAAATGCACACTAACTGATTAATGCAACTCTCAAACAAAACATATGATACAGTAATCTGCAAAACATAACATACTTTGCTGTCTAGGCTAAAGCCTTCAAGTAGTACAACCGTAAAAAACACACATGTAAACCCATATACCATAATGTGTCTTACTACTGATATCCCTCACATGTTGTAACAGCCTAGTTTAAAAACATTTAATACCCCTCCCCCATAAAAATGTCTTACAAGGGCATATAACTGTTCTCCATACACTGACCTCTGGACTGTACTGGGTCACACATGTTTTGTCCATCTGTAGCCCTCATACATATGGACCCTACCCACAATTTGTGTGGGAGTCCACAACATCACTGGAATGATAGCAGGAATGCCAGCACTAAATAATGGTAGGCCATTACCTAACAACCTCTTACTGCATGACATCTAGACAAAGCCTGGTATATAGGTGGAGGACAGAGGCTGAAATACAGGGTCATATTTGAAATATTGCTGTTATACACTGTGAAAGTTGCTGGTGTTACAGGATTGGTTGCAACATACCCTTACTCAGGAATATGAAGTCAGAAACACAAATGGATATTGCCATGTACTGATAGCAATCAACGAAGAGAATGGCACTGATTTTTCAGAGACAAGACATGTGTGGTGAAAAGACAAAACATAACAGCCTATCCTCTGGCCATCATGTGGATAGGCCCACAGTTGAGAGCTATGCAGACAGACTGCATCCCATGCAAAACTAGCATGTACACACAAGCCCAGTAAAACTAGCAGTATTCAATGCATATAACAGCAATACTCGCACACTGTCCTGCGGTCCGGAACCTTATACAAACATGTAGTTGGCCTGTGTCTGCAATTCCTGTTGTAAGAGGTATTGCTACTTGCTGTCTGTGACACTGCTGCCCACATACAGGAAGGATGTCTTCCATACAGGAAAGCTAAAGGGACAAAGCCCACATGATATAATCATTTATAGTAGTGGATTGTTTTATGACATTGGCTATTGGAAGTACTACACAGCTGTTTGCATGCAATTAGCAAGTGGGGAACACCAAATGGTGCAGAGACCATCACCTGATCATGAGCATCACCAACAAAAGCCATGCTGCAAACTATTCATACCAGCTCGATCCCTGTAGTGGAGAGAGAGAGAGAGAGAGAGAGCTAGAGAGAGAAAAAAGCAAAAAATAAAAACAAAAATAATACTTGTTGTTGTGTCTTTCAGCTTTTCCTGGTTAGGGGTCGCCACGGCGGAACTCCGGTCCGCTAATGATTGGCAGTAGATTTTTACATGCCGAGTTGCCAGGCCTGACGCACAACCTTCAATGAAGGTACACCCATTCACGCATGTCTCCAGACAGAAGACGCTCTAGCTGAAAATCAAACGGAACAACATCTTACTGTGAGGCGTCAGCGCTACCGCAGCACCACCACCGCAAAAAACAAAAATAATACTAAAAAGCAAAAATACAAGAAAAAAAATCAAACAAACAAGGAAGACATCCCAGTGGTACCCAGAAGAGAGCACAATAATAAAACAGGCATGTGAAACCTGTCAGCATGTAATTGAATGTAGTACTTGGTCTGTAATTGTGGGATAGATGATGTTGAAAGATTTAAATGTGCCATCAAGACTTGCTGTAATGCTGTCCTGCTGAACAACTGCTATAGACATAGCATCTGGCCCTGTGGGCAGTCGGCCATACCTGTCAACTGTGCAGATCTGCACAGAATGTCAAGATTTAACCCATCATAGTGTTTGTTCTGTTCCTCCAAACATGTATATTAGTTTGGCAAATAGCTGAAGGTGGATGTAATGAAGTCATGATAGACACATGAGTTTCAGACCCCACCATCTTCAGAACAGTCATGGTAATCTGAAATGTATCATGCATAAACTTCATAGGTTTGTAATAGGCATATCTATGATCTGTCCCTATATATCCCCCCTAATGTTAGGCTGTGTCCACATGTGATGTTCTGTTTTGTAGCAAGGCAGAACAGTGCACCTGTGGAGGAAGGAGGTTCAGAGTGTGGATCCGATGTCTGAATGCACTCAATATATATATATATATATATATATATATATATATATATACGTGTATGTCTACATATATACAAGCACACACGCACACACACACACACACACACACACACACACACACACACACACACACACACACATATATATATATATATATATATATATATATATATATATCATATATATTTTCTCTACTGTTGAATGACTGTGCTGCATGATTTGTTTGAGAACACATCGCACATATCTGCAGCTCAGATGGCTTAGTGGTAAATTGCTGTGGCTATGGTGTGCAGGATCCTGGGTTAAACACTTGCAAGGGCTGATAATGTATTTGCTGGCCAGAACAAGGGCTGTTGGATACAGAGTGATTAAGGCACCTGTAAGTGGGTGTGAAATGGACAGTTATGTATGGTGTGAAATTCTTTTTGGGAACAGATTGCCCTTTTTTTGTTAAGGTGAGAGTGGGATGTTGGGGAAGGATAGTAGGTATATTTTGGGTCGGTAGACAGACAAGACAGACAAGACATCATACATGGGCGAATATGACACATGTGGGGGGTAAACACCTTGGATGGGGAGGGTGTTTGGAAATTGGAAACCCATGAGCCCCCAAATGGAAACAGTGGGACTGAGGTCCCCACCCATGGGCAGTCACCACTACACCTTCATGACCCTGAAGGTGGCTGGGTTGGGGCCTGAGCAGGAGGGGGAGGCTGACCCTCTAATCGCACCATGAGGGCCTCAAGCTGGTGTAGCAGATCTCCCAATTCTCTGTGGAGCTCCCTATGCACTAGACCCAGGACCTGACTTCAGGTGACAGGATCCTGTCTGTGCCTGCTCCCAGGGAGGGGACGAGCCCCATCCCCTGAGGTGGTTCCATCTGAAGGTAGTGCAGGAATGGCGGATAAGGAGGTCCTGGGGTGGATACCAGATGTGCTGTGGCATGGTGCCATGGCTAGATGAGGTGTGAGAGGTGGTTCTGCTGGGAACAGCCTTCACAAACATGCTATTGTGTTGCAGTTTTAGAACATATGTGGGCTAGTAATAGTCAACACAATCCAGGATTAGTTTTAACAGCATGCATACATATTCCCCAAAACACCAGATTTGGAACAGTTGCATAGCAAACAGAACACATGCAAATACGGAACCACAGTGGCCATTACAATGGCATGCAGGTTACACTGATAGCAACAGGCCACCAATGATAGTGTTTCAACATGAAACATGAATAGAAACACATTTCAATATTTGTTGCACAATAGGATATATGTCCCAGCAGTAGGTTTGGTGTAAACATACCCATTTATTTGTGTGTTCAGATTATTGTTGCAGATATGATGGGGGAGAGAGAGATGTCAATTAACAACTATTATATCCTTGCAGTATGAGGTCCTCAGACCTTTTTTTTCCTGTTTATGTCTTCGAGGTACAATGTCCCTGGAGTGTCTCCCTGCTTATACTCCCCAGAAGAATGATATAATAATAAACTTCCTTGTGCACCACCACAGAACCCTCTTTGGATGTACAGCTCATGATCTGCAAGACGACTCCCCTGTGGAACGAGCTCGTCCACAGGGTAAATGATGTTGGCCTGCATAACCGCAGTTATGAGCAGGTGCAACATCGTTGTACTGATCTCATCCACCATGCCAGTCAGAGTGCTGCTGCAGTTAGGAGGGACCAGCTAGACAAAGGTGGAGGTCATGCTATCCAGCTCCCACTGACACATGCTGAGGAGCTCCTCACCAGCCTTGGGGCACCTGCCCACCAGTCAAACCACAAACCCACCAGTCAAACCACAAACCTAATGATAGCATTATGGAGGTGGGTGCTACCCACACAATGGATGAAGAACATGCAGGTAAGGCCCTAGGGCACATTAGTAGACCACAGTTGCTTATCCATCTTCATCTGTAAATTATCTTCATGCATATATCAGATAACATAGTCTGTTGCTGCAGTGTAGTAATGAACAGATGTCCATAATCTCTAGTATTGTGGGTTTGCACTGTTGATGTACTGAAATGCTGCTCCCAACCTGTACCAATATCACAGGTGTGGCTATTGACATTACATCTCTCACACAACTATGTAGGTCCCTCTGGTATACAACTAGGGCAGCAGCCTGTAGCTGGTGAGTATGGGGTTGTTTTGTTCAGGTTTGCCAATACACTGGCCATGTTATGGCCATGGTATTTGCCATGCACACATGTAACACACCTACCCATAATGCATGATGTACATGTTCACTTTTTGTTGCTGTTAACTGCACTGCATCACAGTGCTCACCATGGTGGCATATCTGAAGGGTATATGAGAGTCTGGAGTGTACCAAACAACCTGTCAGTGTAAGGTGTAAGGACAGAGATGAACATAATGGTGGGACAAATGGCCTACAGCAGGGACATGTCTAAAACATTACCCTTATGCAGTGGCTACAACAGTGTATACACCACTATTACAATGTCGACTGTTGCAGACCTACACAATGGTGTATCACAATACCACATTCTACACCTTTTACAACAATGCAATGTGAGTCTAACATGAGCAATGAATGTGTAATATGGAATCCTATGTTAGGACAACAAATATGGGGAATACATACCTTAACAAACACTGGAATCATATGTGTTCACACACTCCAAATAACATACTGTGGAAGCAGTTTCTGAGGTACTGACAGCATTCACTCTTCTTGAGTATGCACCTTCCATCAAGTACAGGGCCTCAATGTTACACCAAGTAATGGTCTGTTGTCCAAGAAGTATGTCCATGACATTTGCCCACTCACCTGCAACAGAGGCAGCCGTGGCTTACACACATCTTACAAACCATGGAATGGATCCCATATCCAAAAGGTAGCACTCAGGAGGCATAGCCTTACCTCACCACAGCATATACCATGGCAAACAGTGCAGTCGTGTATGTGACTATGAAGTGTGTGACAACATTAATGTAGAAAATAAACAGATGCCTATCTGAGACAGATGACAACACATGTTGCAAACTGGTCACAGAGGCTGCCCAAAAACATGCAGCAACACTGAGGGACTTGCAGGAATGTCTAGCAAGTACTGCTTGTACAGTACCTGTGTTGACAATCACCTGGACTCTGCATAAGTGTGGCCTATGGGTTAGGGTAATCAGATGGAAGAGTTGTTCCACATGAAACATCATCCATGGCTCTCTATAGGTAGCATATGCATAACATCAAGTATCCCAAAGGCATGTGTTGCAATGTGTACTGGTGTACTGAGACCAAGGGTGAAACCTACAGACAGTATTAATAAAGATACATGGTGCACAAGCAATACCTCACTCCACCTCGGGCCCACCATCCCCATCTGTATCTTGCTGGTGCCAGTGTACACCTTTAGGTTTGTTGTTCATTAGCAGAAACTAGGCCAGTAGACATGGTGTTCTGAATTTGAAACACTGCAAAATGACACTCATGTGTGGCCCATAGTAGTCAAGCATCTGCAATAAAGCTGAGGATGGGAAGGGGTGTCATCCTGAAACACAACAGTGAACTGAAGCATACATCCAAAGCTTGCTAAGAATAGCTGCATCTGAACACAGTCAAGGTCATGAATTGTGCCAGACATAACCAGGACACTACAGCAATAGTGAAGGCACTGTGTGACCTCCAAGGGCTGTGCACATGAGCTGACCTTGCAATCTGACAGAGTTGGGGGACATTCGTAGGGCACAGTGACCAAATAATGGCAAGTGAAGATGGGTCATGCTAGTATACCCCTTCCAGGAATAGTGACTGCTGTAGTTCACTTAACAAGTGCTGCAACAAACCATTGTGTTAAGGGTGTGCACATTTATGCAACCCACATATTGTATGCATCTCAATCAGCATCTGCACAACTAACACATTTGTTTGATACTGCATTTGATTGCACAGGTCATATGTCACATATCAGGTGTGTGTAATGTTAACATATACAGTTTTGTGGCCCCATTGCATATCATGGAAGAGGCTGGCATGTCAATAAGTGTGTGTACACTCCTCATAGCCACAGTAAGCGTTAAAGGTTGTCAGTGTAATTGGATTTTATTGCTCATACATACAGTGCTGATAATGAGATCTGCAAATCAGAGGTCAGGCATTCAGTATTGACATCTGTCCTCATATCATCCCAGGTATGTGTCAGACAAACACATAGGGGCTGTGGGCAACAGAGCAAACATAACTGTCACACATATACACATTCAGCAATAGTGTGTACACTCGTGAGGTATGGTGCACAGTACATGACAGGGTGCTGAGCAGGTGCACAGCAATACTGTATACATGGGTGCAGTGTGTTCCAAGGGAAGGGGAATTACCTGCTAACATAACTCATGCATCACAGAGATGTTTAATGTTGGTAGCTGCAGTGCATGCTGTTGAGTGCCATATGTCATGCATGTTGACTGTTGGGTAATGAGAGGTCTGTGTAATCTTTGTGCCACCTCACCTGTAAGTGTGTGTGTGTGTGTGTGTGTGTGTGTGTGTGTGTGTGTGTGTGTGTGTGTGTGTGTGTGAGAGTGTGTGCAGAGGTAAGCAATGACGTATAGGTCTTAAATTATGTTTTTTGTTTCCCCCCCTCACAGGTGGCGAGGTGGGTCAGGGTCCCTCCTGCAGGCAAACTGATGTTAGTGTCCATACATAATCTGACAATGATGATATGTATGGTGACATACAGGCAGGGTTGTCAGAGGCTGAAACTGCGCCATCAGTTGACATCCCACTTTTATCCACCCCATCCCCGCACACAGTCACAATGTCTATACATACCCCATCACCAGTGGCCATAGATGAGAGACAGTTGGTGAGTGGTGGCATGGGACAGGACAGTGTGGTGACTATGGCAAGTGTGTCTGCACACAGCAGCCATAGCCGGATGACTGGCGAGGTACCACACAGGCAGATGTACAGGGGTGCTCATAGGAGGGCTGCTGGCCATCATGCCCCTGACAGAAGTGCCACAGCAGGTGTCACCAGACACATGTTTTGGGCTATCATGGAGGCACAGGCATGTATGGAACGTTATACCAGACAGATTCTGAGACTCCAGAGGGCTACTCATTCTGCTGTACTTGACAACATCCGTGATCTTGCAAGTGCCTACCATTATTTTGCAGAGGTCCTGGCTAGATGGTTGGGTGAGATGGTGGGAATCTTCGACCGTGAAATGTCTGTGTTAGAGCATATGGTGGGAGTAGAGCAACAGCCACGTGGACATAGATCAGCAACACCAACAGGTGGAGGTCTACATGGATGTGCAACAAGTCACAGCTGCTCCCATAGTGGCAGTACCAGCACTAGCACTGCAGGGGGGTGCTGTCCATACCACAACACAGCAGGCCACATGCACGTGGTCGTGGCTAATCTCAACAGGGACCCGGACCCAGCGGACATTTGTCATCATCAAGGGAGAGTAACATATCTGGGCTTGTACCTGTTAGTGCCCGTGGAACCAGTGGCAGGCACAGTTCTTGTGTCCGTGGCTGGACATGGTGAACGGTACACCCTACCATGTATGGTCTGCAGCTGTCCAACAAATCCCTGTATAGGGCAGCCACATGGCAGAACTGTGTGCATACATACACACACACACACACACACACACACACACACACACACACACACACACACACACACACACACACACACACACACACACACATCACCAACACAGCTAGGGCACCTCCATATTTGCACACACCACTTCTGCAAAGCCTAATTGATAAAAAAACCCTAACACACACACATGATGTCAACAAAATGGCTCAGCCTAGGTATCTGGCAAACCCACAACACACCCTGTGCATATGATGATACCTGTGCCACATCCCTGTCATCCATACAAGTTATGCAGGGACATGTTTATATGGTTCTGATGCACAGGGTGAATGTACTAAGGTTTAGCAATGTAATGCTGTGTAACATGTTTTCATCTGGAAAGTTTAATATTTACATGTCAGGACATGTAGCTGTCCAACCATGATGCATTAATGCATTATAGCTGTTATCAACACTGACTGATTGTGGTCTCCATAATGTATTCAGTTTGTGTTGTAGGTGTCTATGTGTCAGCAGGATGTTGGCCTACTGTTGTTTCTTACAAGGGGTATGACACTGTGGTGACACATTGACTGTGTCATATCTTGGGTACAGCTGAACACAAGTAACAAGTCTGTATAACAGCTACTGTATGTGCCACATGGCTGATATGTCTGAGGGGTGTATACAGGGGAGTTCATGGTGGCTGACGTCAGCAGCCCTTCTACAGTGGACAATGGTAAGTGTACTAGGTGGCACACACCAAATGCTTGTGAATAACACACACACACACACACAGAGGCTTTTGGTATTGATGCAATACACAGAGAATACTGTACACATGGAATTACTTAATTCTGCAGTGAACTCATTTTAGCCTATGTAATTCCACCAAGACAAAATATCACATCAGTAAATAATCAGTCTGCCAGTTTAATGTTGACAATGGTACTGGCAAGGTATATGTTCTCTTTCCCAATGTAGAGCAATCCTGGAGTTGGTAAACATAGGTGTGCTGGTGTGGGTGGCACAGTCCTCCACTTTGGAGGGTGCGGGGTGGCATAGAACCACACATAGTGTGATTGACAACTACTTAACCTGTTAACATAAACTGTACAATTACAGCAGACTAAGCATGGGGATACACACAACAATAATCCCAATGAGATAGGCTGTGCCCACAGCATCCACACCCAACTATATATATCAACTCCAGTATTGCTGTACAGCTGTACAGTGAAGAGGACAATTACACATCTACTACTAGTTTTGATGGAATGACTTTCCACAAGATGATTCCTTTGAAATGTTAGCATTTTCCAGTCAGTTATCAGACAGGCGACCTCCAGGGACATGTATTTTCTGCAAACTGAAGTAGATCCCTTTACATACACACACATTGGCAACACCGAGAGTAGAACCCTTACCTAGGTACTTATTGATACTAATGCATTTGGCCTTAATTGTGCACACCACACAGCTTTTAGATGAGGTGTGTCCTGAGTTTCTAGCTAAGTGAAGAACACCACCAGGCCTTGTACAGTATGGTAATGGGGGATGTACTGGGTGTTAATGAACAATACATAGTATGGCATACTGTCATATACACACTGACAAACACATAACAGTCATAGACACATCTGAGAAACCTGGGTTTATCAGTGCTAACTATCTTGTCAGTGAGTCCATTCTGTTACAGATAATTTGCACACAGCGCATGCATCATTGGGCTGGATAGTGTAAACAGTTACCTGTATGGTTAATGGTGACAGTAGTCCTCATACAGTGGACCTTGAGACATGTACTGGGGGTACCATGGTGTAAAGACAGTATACCCAGCACCCACATCCCCACATTAGATATTTTACTCACTGAAACCCATGATAATGCTCTGACATACCCACAATCACACATTGACCAAGACTGCAACACAACCCCCTGTCTATCTAATCAGTGCTAGTACAGGGATATGCATTTATTGCACATGCCACAGGAATACTAAGGTGAGGGTTTGTCATGGCTCTCCTAATGTCAGCAGCATCACTATCCCTTATAATGTATGGCAAGGTGTATTGTATTTGGAGAATGTGGCCTCAGAATGTTGTATCCTACAAATATACACACTTGCACACATACACACACTTGCCAGGACTCAGAGGGTAACCCATGCCTATCTACCCATTTGTAAAACAGTGTTATGCTGGTACTGCAAGCTCCAGGTAGCCCATAGGGTGAAGAGTGTAACAAAGTACATTTAATGTCCATTACAGCAGCAGCCATTTCTAACTATGGCAATGGGGGGTGTAGTGGGTGAGAAGGCCCTCAGGGTATTATCAACTACACATTTACAAACACACAGACACTGTTATTCTCAATAATACACACTGACACATTTGTCAGTACTGGGGTCCATAGGTGCAGATGTTCCTATGTGTGTACCAGGATAATGCTCATGGAGAGATGAGAAGAGTAGGGGATGTAGGTATAGTGGTATCATGCCACCTGACATTTGTCAGCAGGCCATCTATCAACTGATGCCACTTGAGTGATCCCCAGGGTAACAGTTAAATGCAACAACCAATCCAATCACCAGTGAGGTGCTCCAGTTGACATGTACACAAAATATATTAAATAACATGGCCAGTGTCTGGGTTGGAGACCTGTACCCAAGCATGTTCTGTTGACTGTGGTAGTCTAATTGAGGTATCCATGGCATGTGGTGCATACAGGGTAGGGTTTCTTAGTTATGGCATTCATAACACAGCTGGGCAAACATGTCAGTGTTAGTCAAGCATAGATTGCCTGTAAGCAGCCAAGATGAATACCTGACATCTGCACATCTGTACAGAGGACAGACAGAAATCAGCTAGCCAACAGGTTATGCATTAGGATGAACGTTTTGACAGACAGCCGTCTGACACTGATAGGTATGCTATTACTACATGACAGCAACCCTCAATGACATGTCCTATACACATAGTAGTCTACAGTTAATATCTACATATCAGATCAATATCCAGTAGCAAATACTTAATCACACACAGCTCAGACACCAAGCATATGATAGTCAGTACTCAGAGTCCAGCTTTGCATGCAGGGGTGTATGGTTCCAGTACTACAATCTGCAATCCACTCTTACTTGGGTAAGCACTGTTAACAGTAGTAACGTAATGATACAAGACATGCAAGTGTGACTGCATATAGTCTGGGATACTACCCATGTATGAAACACATACAAAGTGAACAGATTGTTGTACTAGCCATATATACTCAGGTATCCCGTACAGTATACTCACACCCCTTGCTACTGTAATGACAGCACATAGAAACAAGTTATGTACATGGAATTAAATACACTTATTAAAGATGTCATAACCTTGCTATTTTATCAGTCTGGAATGTGATCACCAGTTACCAAGGCTAAGCTATGCTTAGGAAGAGTAAGCATTGCTTAAATGTAAATGCTAAACAGATTTGCGCACTGGTAAGTGAAGCCTACATGGTGTAAACACCTTTTCATTTAACCGTACTTTAGCATCGCTTGCCATCATGCAAACCCACGCAAACCCACTTAAAGCTGCTCAAAACTGCCTTAACTACTCAGTATCCAACAGTCCTTGTTCTGCCTAGCAACAAAATAAACAGAGCTGTGAAGATGTTTGTTGTTTTTTTTTTCAAATATATCTATCAGTATACATACTGAATAGTAGTGTGCAACTGCTTTGACTTCTACAATTGTTTAGTACTTGTTAGTGAAAATAGTATTGAACCAGTATGTTGTTATATTTAAATATACACATATCAGATAAATATAGTGGGATACATCTGGGAAGGTATATACAGCCATGTTTACACATAACAAGGATATGGATATATATATATATATCTATATATATATATATATATATATATATATATATATATATGTGTGTGTGTGTGTGTGTGTGTGTGTGTGTGTGTGTGTGTGTCTGTATACATGTACATACACACAGACATTTATATATATATATATATATATATATATATATATATATATATATATATATAATATATATTTTATATATATATATATATATATATATATATATATATATATATATATATATATATATATATATATATATATTTATCTGTATATTTATTTATATTTATATATAATATATATATATATATATTTACACCCACGAACATCCGGTGCTCGGTGAATAAAGTGCCCGGACATACTAATGCATCCACGAACCAAATATCCAGCACTATAGCATTTATTTTAACCCAAACAGGTAAAATAAAAATAAGAGACACACCAAATGGTTCCAAGTCTTCTTTAATGGCCAACCAATCTGTCACATCGAACACAAACCTAGGTTTGCCCACTGGCGTCATCAGACACTGATGACTCCAGTGGGTGAAACCTAGGTATGTTGTGTGGGAAGTCACTTCTGATACTGACATGTACACCATCAGTTACTGACAGACATCTTAAGATCATCATAGTGAAGTACCACACAAATCACAGTAGTGATCCTGTGGAATACAGCATAGATATGACCAATAAACCTGGCCAGTCTGGCACAGTCTGGTCAGTCCAGAGGTATACACAGAACTCCTTAGTGCAAGACATGTGGACCAAGCCTGAAAAAGTGGATGTTTGCAGCCATGTAAATGGGGATATCACAAAAATACTGGAATAGATAAGCTCACACAGTTGAAGCATTCACACACTCCTGTCTGTCCTAACACATATTAGCCAGAGGAGCAGAGTTCCCAAGCCCACATACTTCCCACTAGTTAGTGACATACATATTCATAACATCCCATTTCTATTTCAGAAATACACAACACTTATGGTGACCAGGCAACAGTACATTTGACAAGTATCTGGACATAACATCACGCTATGTAAATACACTGAGCTGTTAGGCATGTCATAAAGCACTGTGCAAACTACAGGTAGACTGCCACAACACTGACCCAAGTTTCCTATGGGGGAATACACATGTACTTACAAATATAGCAGGCACTACAGGCCTAATAGCACAGAGTAACAGACACCAGTGTGAAAGTGTATACCCACAACCAATCTGAACACAGTCACAGTCACATTATGGTAAGCCTAATTAATAGTACAGTATATGGACTGTGTGAACAAAACCGTCATCATATGTGCAGCTCACACACTAACCATACATATACTAGGCCAATACACAGTGTAGTGAGATGCCTGACTGTGGTATGGGACATGTGTCAGTCTGGCCCTGCAAACATGTACGCTGATAGGGTAATATAAACTGGAGCAGCATGCAACATCAGATAGAACAGGACCAAGAACAAGAAAATCTACCACTGTCTTTACTCAGGCCAAGTAACATATTCACAATATGCACTCTGTCAACAATCACCATAAGTACACAGACCTCACTACTGTACAGACTACAACAGACTGTCAAGGTTTTGTCCTCAAATATAAGGCCTACTATACATAACATGTCTAGCAGTCTGATATCTCACTGGCTTGTTATCAGGTATGATGTCAGTAAATAATGATGTACTGTACATATGCACCTCTTACTGCATGACTTATGGAAAAAGGGTGACAGACTTGGGGGACGGAGACACAAACACATGGCCAGTATTGACATATTGCTGTGATAAACTGAGAAAATTCTTGGTGTAATAGTGTTTGTTATGACATATCTCTTCTGAGGGAAATAAAGTCAGTAACTCACATGGATATCACCATGTACTGACTGCAATCATCAGAGTATGCTACTGCATTTCTAAAGATAGGAAATGTGTGAGTAACACACCACATGTAAGACTCCAAACTCTGGCCAGTCTTCAGATAGCCCTACAGGTGAGAGTTTCCTCAACCACATAACACTGTCATGCCAGACTTTAAATCATGTAGAACAGCCATATCCACACAAACCCTGTTAAACCAACATTACTACAAATGTAGAGCAGCAATACTTAGATTCTGTCCCCATGTCTGGAACATCCCCTTCCTGTTTGTTGGCCTGTCTCCACAGTGTATGTTGTGAGAAGTATTTCCAACTACCTTCTGTGATGCGGTTTGTCAAACACCCACATGAAGTCCTGCTCACAGTGAAGGAAAAGGGCCAACACCCACATGAAGTGCTTAGTTATAGGAGTGTGTTTCCATGCAACTGGCTATAGGAATGATGCCACAGCTGTTCCACATGCAATTAGCAAGTGGGGGACTGCAATCCGTGCACAGGCCATCAGCTGATCATGAGCATTACTTACAAAACTCAAGCTGCTGGCTATGCAAAACAGGTGTACTTTTCCACTTCCACCACAGAGGGAGAGACACAGACAGAGACAAAGTAAGAAAGGAAGGGAGTAAGAGAGTAAGAGCCAAGCATGTTTGTGTATGATCTATGGGTCATATAGAATGTTATCTGGGTATTATAACAGTTGCCTATATTGTTTACTAATCCATACTTTCACATAGTGATTGCACATGGCTGTACACATTTATGGCTGAGGATTGTCTACAACAACCTCTACAGTGTTTGAAAACTGTTGGCCTTGTAATTTGGACAATGGGACATATAGGTCCTCAATATAATGATGTAGCAAAATCCACACTGTAATGGATCCTGTCATTAGACAATCACCCCAACACCCACACAGGATACCGATGACACACACTTACCAGTACTGAGTTTCAAACCCCTACCTGGCTATGTATTGCGACTACATTGTTACACAGTTACTGCACACACCACAGAGCTTACATATTATAATGTTGTCCAAAGGTATCTTTGAAAGTGAGTGACATCAGCAACAGTGCTAAAGGAGGAGTGAGGGAAGTTTAGTAAGTGTGAATGTCCACAAAAACAGGTGTCAGCAAAGACACATGCACACACACACACACATTATCACACTTGGCAAGTGCAGGATTAGAACACCTACCTAAGTAGTTGTTATACTACAGTATTACACAGTTATGGCAAGTGCCACAGAGCTTATATAGTTTAAACATGGCCAAAGAGTTACTGCAAGGTAACTGACATCAGCAGGCATGCTAAAGTAGGGCAATGGGAGGTGTAGTGAGTGTGAATGGCCTCAAAATCATTAATCTCCACACACACACACACAGTTTCACAGTTGCCATGTCTGAGATAAGAATTCCTACCTAACTGGTATGTTACACTATAGCATTACACAGTTATCGCAAGTGCCACAGAGCTTATGGGGCTGAGATTTGGCCAGAGGGTTATTTCAAGGTGACTGCCATCAGCATGATTGCTAACATGGGTAATGGGAAGTGCAGTGTGTGTGAATGGGCCATAAACCATTCCTCTGGAAACATATACACAACACTCAGTCACACACAAGTTTACATATAGCAGGACTATGAATACAAATGCTAGATGAATACTGATTTGTACTATCATGTTACACAGTTATCACAAGCACCACAGGCACTATAGGGCTGAGGGCTACCAAAAGCAAACGTCTACAGTCATTAACATTGCCTCATCATGTGATATTGGACAATTGGATGTGTGGTGGGTGGGACAGGCCTCATGATGGAAATCTCTCTGTCACTGTCTGTCTCTTTCTTCCCCACATCTGTGTGTGTGTATGTTTGATCTATTATAGTGTGTTGGCCTTGGATATGTGTGAGTATTCCTATCCAATGTGTATGCAAAGCATGAATGGTGTTTATTGTGGTGTGTGTGTGCACAGACATTTGTGACTGACAGATATGTATAGTCCACTGCTGTTGTCAGACATGGGCTTCATTTCTCTAAGTGTAGGAGCATGCCCAGTATGACCTTCTGTATCGAGTGTGTGAATCCATTCCAGGTAGGTTGTACTCCAGTCCAGGATATTGTGTTCTACGCCTACAGCTAGTAACCTGTTTCTGCAGGATATCTGTAGATAGGTTGACAATATGGAGTCACAATAGGTGAAAGATAGTGGGATACTGTAACTACTGTGTCTGTGCTGCTTGTGTTACATGGTTGATGTTAGCGGAGATATTCAGACATATGTACAGTTTTACACTGTGATGTATTATGTCATCAACTACTGACAGATATACTTATTTGCTCACAGTTATTTCCTGGGAAATACAAGATGAATGAAGCTGTGTCCAGTATTGTGGTCTGCAGCCTACATATTCTTGCACACTCATGCCATTCTGGAGGGGTAGCTGCAGACTCTTGCTGATGGGTTAGGGTAAATGGTACAGCACCTTGGTACTGTGGTGGCTGAGGATCCCCTGCCTGTATATCTATTGACATAACAGAGTGGCCATATCCTGCTTTGGCCATACCTCTCAGCTGTACAGATTCATCCAGGTTACCCAGAGGCAGGGCTCATATATCTGGTCAGTTCCCCTTTACATTGTGGTTTACAAGCAGGTTTGTAGCCACCCATTACTGGGTTTGGAGGCAGGGGTAGTATGGGCACACATCAGAGTTTCAGACTTCACACACTCCATGGCGACCATGCTTCTATTACCCCCCCACTCTGTCATTCTCTTCCTAGCATTTTGAAAGCTGTATCTGAGAAGTATCCCTATAGTTGTCCTTTCATCCCAGCAGTATTTAGGGGTTGGTCCACAGTTCATGCAGTATGACATGGTGGGCATTCTACTGGGATTTGTTGACATGGCCTTGCATTTGTGTTCTGTGGACTGTGTTATGTTGTTAGTCGGGAACCCATGAGATAACATACATTGGCAGTACGGGTGAGGTACAGGCCTTTGACAGAGGACTGTACGGCATTTGGTAGTGATGCAGGGCATCTGTAGCAGGCCAGTGCATTCTGTCACTCCTACAGTCCCAGGTTCCGAGCCACTGGATTCCCCTGGGATGACAGGGTAAGTGTGCGAGATGTTAATGGCAATAGTTCTTGTCCATATTAATCCATTGCTCTGGATGCAGGCAGGGTGCTGCTTACAGCTAGGGACGCACCTGCATGGGTCACCTCTTCAGCATACAGCATTCTGTGGGTATTCACATACAGAAGTGGGGGTCATATTGTACTCATTCCCAACAGTAAAGATATGACCTGTGATAAACCTGTGGCTGATGGTGGAGTGAGCTGAGTGCATGTGTGATATGGAAGCTTCTTGCAGCTGACTCACAGATATACCTGGGACATTATCCTTATGCTGCCTTGTGCGGGGACATAGGCAGTCTCTCATTACTTCATAACTGTGCCTTTTGTGGTCTGCCAGTGATTGGCCAGACTACATCAGTATTCCATACTACGCAGACAACTAATATGGTGCTAACCTGTATGTACAATTCCAAAGGTGTGTGCAGTTGACAGTTACATTTTATGTACTCTGTCTAGACTACTTCCACCTGTGTACTGTGTGTATGCTTGGGCCCACATTCATGGCATGTCCATCTTTCAGATGGTGACAGATATTGACATCTGAACAGTGAGTATGGATGACTGCTGAATTGGGTCTTGCTGGGATGTATTGTGGTTGGCACTGCAGTTGTCAGAACATGGGCCTGTCATCAACAGTACTGGCCATAGGCCACTGAGACACAACCTTCCATGCCTACATGCTGACCACTTCCACACAATATACAACATACAACAACCTAACACACAGACCCCTGCATATTATACACATGCAACAATCCATCCTGTAAATTGAGCCAGCTCAGGTAATCTGTGCTCCACTGTTATTAAACCCACATGAACATGTTACTGCATTTCTGCATAGGATTGTGGGTGGGGGGTGCACACCTGAGAACTGTAAACATTTGGTTTGATTGTACTGGTATTTCAGGTACTCTGTTGGCTTCCATTTTATTTTGTTTTCTGACCTATCATGCAGACTAGAGGCATATCACTAGAGTACAAATCTTAGGTTTTATTGATCTATATTTCAGTTTCAGACTTCTTACCCTTCAGAAGTAACATACAACTGCCAGACCTGTTGTAGTCTGTCTCTGTAGGTCTAGAGGTGGGCTGTTCTCCATTGCCATCAATTGGAGGCCTTAGCACAGCCTTTCTTTATGGTCATCTACACTTGTCCTGCTGGTTGAGGCTGTTGTTGGGTATGTGAGCCTCACTGACCTGCATGAGCACACCACATGTACTTCAGTAGGATTTGTCACCTTGTCTAGTACTGCCTACTTTGTTGACACCAGTATTTGTTATGGATTTCATGCTGCCCATATACGTGTCCACTATCTGCTGCCATCCCATTCAGCCACCTGATTCCCTTGAATGTTCACATCCATACCATAGATACAACTAGCAGAACATACTACTCCATTCAGCAATTGATAGGAAGAGTGACTTACCTTATGGCTGTGCCAGTATTGAGGATGGTGCTGGAGGGCTGACTATGTCAGATGCACATAGTACACTCCCTATACATGGTAAAGCACAGGCAGTGTCATGTTTGGCACCCCATTTACTGTATGTGCGAGTCAGAGTGAGGTGTTATTCCCTGGGTCCCTACAGTGTCAGTGTATGTGCTATGCATTGCCTCTTTGCCAAAGCCTGGGCATACTGGGCATAGCTCCTTCTGCCTATATGGGCAGGCTCAAGTTGTTCCTCCTCTGAGTCACTCTGTGCCTGTGCTGGCTTTGGCAATGGTGGGGGGCTGTGTGGCCCTGCCCCGTGCTGTTCCTGCTGCAGTTGTTTCTGCAGGATCATATTGTGTAGCATGGCACATACAATGAAAATTTGTGTACATGTAGCTGGAGAGTACTGCAAGGCTCCACCGGATATGTCCAGGCACCGGAACCATGACTTGAGCATCCCAAACACATGGTCTGTTATGATTCTGGTTTGTGCATGTGCCTCATTATGGAGTTCTTGTTCGGGTGTGTGTGCATTTCTGATGGGTGTCATCAGCCACGACTCCAGTGTGTAAACAGCATCCTCCACTAGGTAGCCATATGGGATGTCCCCACTGGCAGATCTCTGGTACAGCTGTGTCATAAGCCAGATGTGGGAGTCGTGATAGCTTCCAGGACTGCCAGCACACACATTCATGATAATACGCTGGGCATCGCACATGACCTGGCAGTTGATGGAGGGGAAGGCTTGAGGTTTATGTAGACCCTACCCTGATGATCGGGTGGTGCTTTGATGTGTATGTGCGTGCAGTCTATAGCACCCACTGCCCCAGGGTATTCTGCTATTTGGTGGAAGAGATGCATATTGCTGGTCAACGCCTCATGGGTGTTGAGGAAATATATGTACTCACCGGCATGTGCTGACATGGCATCCAGGAACTGGTGGAGTACCCTGGATGCTGATGCCTGTGAGATCCCCATGATATCCCCAGTTGGCCTTTGGAAGGTACCTGTGGCTAGTATTCTTAAGCCTACACATACCTTGGTATCCACTGGGATGGGTTCCCCTCTGTTGGTCCTGTGCATGAGGCGTAGCCGGTATAGCTCAACAATTTGCTGTAGGATGTAACTGTCCACCCTATAGCACTCCACTATCTCCAGCTCATGTAGTCCCTGGTAGGTTAACCTGGGTCTGTACACTCTTTTCCTTCTCCTCACTGTGGGTTTGTCATCAGCATTCTCATCTTCACCACCCTCAGCCTCTTCCACATATTGATGTACGAGATCAACAGCAGCCCCAATCTTTTTGTTAGTTTTGTCAAGTAAAATGTCCCTGTCTGTGTACTCTGGTGGTGTAGAGTTTGTGGGAAAAAACAGATTGAAAGGTGTTTGCATAGTTTATAGTAATGTGCTGGGCTGGGCTGCTGCCTGTGTAATTGGCTGATTGTAATACATTTCACCTGCCAGCTATGCCAGTTCTCCTTGATTGCCTTCCTACTGCTGTTTTCCCTTCCCATTTCCTTTCCATTTAAGCCCCGAGTAGCGCTGCGCATACTCAGTGCTCAGATGTGAACAGAGCTGCTATTTCATGTTTTTTTTTTTTAAACCCAGTGCATGGCACACACCTGTTTAGGCAATGTAAATACTGGTAGGCAGCCTCAGACACACCCCTCTTCCTTAGCTGTGCTTAGCTAAGGACAAACATGGGCCACAGAGCTCCAATAAGCTTACAGCATGCATGACACTCCCCCTTATGAGGTCATCTACCTCTTATGCTTATACCATGGTGCTGCTGCATCTACATGGTTGGGTGCAAGCTAACACAGAGGGAAAATCTGTGATTCAGTATCAATCCCCTCATTTGCATAAAACTGACTGATAATGCATGGTTAGAAAACTGACACTCAGCCTTCCCCCTTAGCAACCACTATTTCATGGTATTGTCTTATGCATGTCATTGACTTTTATGGCAGAATGCTGATTTTTGTTTAAAAGCTTATTTCCAACTTTTTTCATTATTTTCGGGCCAATCCCATTTGTGCACCACTGCCCTGTGCTTAAACGGCCGAAATCGGCCAAAAAAAAAAGTTATTTTTTATAATTTTGCAACTATTTCCCATGCCAATGACCATAAATTTGGCCATTGGCATGCCTATTACTTTGAATACATGCTTTATTTGGAGCTGTCATGCCTCTGTTTTCTAATTTGCAGAAATGTATTTGGTTAGTAACCAAATACATTTCTGCAGGTTACACTATTCCTGCACAGATGCCTGCCTGCTTCCTGGATCACTAATTGACCTCATTTGCATGTTTTTCACCAGCAAATGGGGTAATTAGCATACAGGAGCTATGTCTGTGCAGGAATAGTGCAGGAGCGCTCGTGCACGTCCTGGGAGCTCATTCCTGGATCGCTCATCGTCCATATTGCGTGCAGCAGCTCTTGCACTATTCCTGCACACCGTGCAGAGCTTGCTGAACCCGGGGAGTGTGTTATACCTTCCAGCAATTATACAAGCCGTTTCCACAGAATGAATTGCGCCTATGATCTTTTCATTTTCTGAATGCTTTTGAACCTCTGCAGTACAGATGCAACTGCTTTCTTGAGGTTGAGATAAAACATATATACACGGACACCCTCTTCAAGTTTTACAGTAATAAAAAGTGATTGAAATATTTCATTATGTCTATTTTCAAATGGTTTAGCTATTAATGGGTAAATGTGAAGAAACCATACTGCTGTTTTTTTTATTATTTATTTAACATTTGTTAACTGGTAAACCCCAACTTGGAACAAAGCCAATTTTCAGCAGAAGCCCAGGGAGAAACACTCCAGATGCATGTCTTTGTAACATGGTAGGAAACCGGAGCACCCAGAGAAAACCCACACAAATGCAGAGAGGACATGCAGACTCCACACAGAAGGCACCCCAGCTGAGAATCAAACTGGAAAACTTCTTCCTGTGAAGTGACAACACTACTGCTGCACCACTGTGCTGTCCCAGTTTATTTCTGCATTTTGTAATGTCAGGTTCAATAGCTGGAGAAGCCACTGGCTAATGTAAGCAGAAGTTCATCAGATATTACCCTGACCTATATGGAGTCTTTTTAAAATATAGACCTATGACTTTTTTCTAAGGCAAGACTGATTTGTGTAAAAAGGAACAAAGTCTTTGTATCCCTGGAGTTTGTAAATCCAAGAAAGGTATACACTAAAAGCCAAAACCATAATCTAATTTCCAGTCCACTGTAACTTAAACACTGGTTGTACAGACTGATGCTGCTTAGATTTAGAGAATTTACTGCCTTTTTATAGACAGTTTTAAAGGAGAACTACTATGTTGCAAGGTGCATTTCACTTATTTCTCAAGTTTCTGATATAGCTATGCAGAGACAGTTGTGCTTGTTTTGAAATTATTAATCATTTTTTCTTGTAAAATAAAAGCTGGAAAACAGGATGTCAATGTCTATAACAAGGCAGGCTGTGTTTGCACAGTAAGGTCTGAGTATACAAAACATTCCTATTACTTAGGAAACAGAACTTTTGCCTTGCTTTGTGGCTCTGAAGGTAATCTCTTGGTAAGCAAGCCATCAAAGGTTTCTTCTAATATCTACAGATGACTACCACAAGGGCATATGGACTTTAAAAAGCCTTGCTACAGAGAAAAAGGCAGCTGTGTGTGTAATGCGCCTGCACACATGACATAGCCAGAATTTTTGGAATTGTACAGCAGCTTCCAGAGTGTAGTTCCATCCCCAAACCCCAAGTAAAGTCCCACACTCAGGACAGTACCTGTTCATGGACAGCATACTTTTCAATACTGACATAAATCCCCCTGAGATGATAAGCATAATTAGCTAACCAGACATTCTTAAAAAAAGAAGCCATTTAACAAAATATATCTATAAACTACAGTAACTGTGACAGCTTTAATGTTTTTCTAACATTGTATTGCACAAAATAAATAAGTTGATTTTAAAAAGTATATGCGGTGGCGTACATGGCACATGCCTTGCTACATGCATGGCTGCACAGAGAAATGGATTGGACTAGGGTAACTTTTGCTGTGTTCATTCTTCTGCCATCTTTAGGTATATTTGTCTTTAAATAAATTCTACAGCTTTATTTCTCCTATTCTTCACCTCCTATCATACCTGCTTAGTCAATACTGAATCTGTTGTTAACTTACTCTCATCAGTTTCATTCACAACTGTGCCAGGTTACCCAGAGCCATATCTGTAGTGCAGCAAAGGGGGACACTGCCTCAGGTGTAAGCTACTAGGGATTGTGATCTGCAAGTACCAGCTGTGTTGGAGTCCAGTACTGGCACTGCTTTATGAAGCCATGAGGATATAGTGGCTTCATAAAGGAATGCCAATACTTTATTTGCAGTCATGGCTGAAGCTCTTAAGCTGAGTGTGTGGAAATTTAACTGTGGCATGTTACTTGCTTCTTGTTACATTTAATTTTCTTGCATGATGCTTATCTAGATTTTTCTTCCATACTTTTTCTGTTTAAATGATGTGAACAGCCACAGTATGGTATGCATTCATGCTAAGGAGATTCCCTAATTCTGTCCTCATGTAGGCACCACAGTAATACAACATCAATGAGACTTCTCAAAGGGCTCAACATTTAGCAGGATAGCCAATCCATACTCCAAAGGAGATGAAAAAAAACATCATTGGAAACTGTAACCCTTTTATCCTTTCTTCTTTCAACCATTGTGCCATTCACCAGCATGCTCTCTCTGTCACACAAACACACACACACACACACACACACACACACACACACACACACACACACACACACACACACACACACACACACACACACACACACACACACACACAGAAGAATATGAAAGAAAGATGAATTACTTTACCAAGGCAGTAGGCTGACAGGTTTTCACTATTAAGCATGATATGAGTTAAGATGCTTCAAGGTATCTGACACTAACAAAAACTCTGGTTTTCCACATCTTTGGCAAAACCAGCAAAAAAAAGTCTAATCAAAATGTTCACTCTACATTTAGATTCTGAATCTTTCATCCCACTGACAACATATGCTAGAATAATAAATTATAAACATCTCTGAGTCTTTAAATAAAATGTCTCCTTATTGTAGAGGAAACTGTATACATTATGAGGCCATTCATATGTATCCACATGTCCTTTAGGCTCCTCTTTCAGAATAAGGTAAATTTACTTTACACTCTAAAAGCATTATTTCATCAGCAATTTAGTTAGCTTTTTATTTAAATGTTCATATATGCATTAGCATAGAAAAGAAGTGAGATAGGGCAGCAGGAGTGACTGTCACAAGTAAATGCTAGCACATCAGACTTGTAAAACTCATATATATGTGCAGTTCCTAAGTTAGATTTTTTTTTCTCTGTATGTCTGTATCTAAAATTTAAGTATCATACAATAAAAAGCTGACACTGGTTTGAGTATTTATTCTTTCAGGTGGAACAAGTATATATATATATATATATTTATTTTATTTTGGTTAGGGGCATAAAGACAGGGTCATTGTAGTTAAGGACAGGGTGAAGCAGCAAGGTGTAATGGGGAACAATAACAACCCTAAACTAACTAGATATCTCTCCTAAGAGTACAGTAAGCCACACCAAAGGCTTTCTTACTACTGTAGTGGCCTGCTCATTAATGAAAATGTTTCCACCAGTGAGTGTATGGAGCTCCATCTTAACAGCATCCAGTCTGAGTTGTTTTCCCTCAAGATGAGGCAAAAGGAATTATTTGCTTCCCAAAGGTAATTATGCTGCTGTCCCGAAAGGAGATTCTGCCAGCCTAGCTATCTTCACTATCTGGAATTTTGTAAATAATTCTGTCGTTTGTGAATATTAACATAATTCATACACTTGTGTTACAAATGTATTGGAACTGTATGTCATATAAGATGGTTTGTACAGACACATGTGTTGAAGAGATATTTTGTAAAGTACTGAGCTAAAATGTAACCAGAGCATGCCCTATTGGAATAGAACAGAAATGTACCTGCACTATTGTAACTGTTTAGACATATATATTTTAACAATGGAAACTGAAACGCAAGATATTAACTTCAGAAAAACAGCTGAAATTAAATTACTTTATGGCCAAGTAATAAAAGGATGTTATCTTTCAATTTCAATGCAATAACAGACACAATGTCTAGAAGTTTTTTTATATTGTCTTGGAAGTGTTTATTGTTTTATGACTTCCAGGATCTGTCTTAGATCTAAGAAAAGCCTCATCTATGTATTTTCACAGGTAAATGCTAAATGCTACCAGTTGCATCAATGGGGGTTTTACCTGGGATAGAGTGAGATGACAGGAAGTGATGTCATCCTGCAAGCTATCCCAACAGTAATATTTGAGATATTAATTTAAGAATGCTTTGAGAGAGACTGAGTATTCTGTATTTGTCTTTGACCTGACATCAGCTGGAAGATCCACTCACCCCATCTGCCTTGCTTGCTATGTAAGTAAGTTAACTAGGATATAGTATTTCTCTAGACATAGTCAGGAATACAGCAAAGCTTAATTTAGATGTTTTTCTTTATTTATTTGAGACTGTCCTGCAATGTTGTTTTAAATATTTCCTGTGATTTTTGAACTCTGATATTACTGTGATCATATTCTGAGTATTTTCTGATTCTTTTATTATTTATTATAAAATATATTTAAACCTATCATTGTGGCTGATATTTGTGAGACATATTTAGGTTCTTAGGGTACTTGCATATTTATTTGGTGACACCATGGGCAACTCCTAATAGCCTTGCTCTTGGTCAAATTACCATTTGTATTAACAGTAACATTACACAGCAAGATTAGACACCCTTTGTTAAGGGTCTTAAAGTAGCTGATAAAGAGTTGGCTGGTGACAGTGATAACTACCTTATAGCCTGGGCAGAAGGGGCCATAACTAGTAAACCTGTGCCAGCCTTTCCCAGGTGTGTGTGTGTGTGTGTGTGTGTGTGTGTGTGTGTGTGTGTATATCAAACCTCAAAAGTGTGTGTGTGTGTGTGTGTGTGTGTGTGTGTGTGTGTGTGTGTGTGTGTGTGTGTGTGTGTGTGTGTGTGTGTGTGTGTGTGTCAGCTACTTGGGCAGGGACAGAAAGCACTGGTTGTTCAGAGAGGCTGCTGGAGGTCTTGGCTTGGCCAGACAGCTGAGATCTCAACTTTATAGCTGTGCCAGTGGGGTCTTATTGGGGATTTCGAGAAAGAGGGAGAAACCAGCCCCGGACTGACTTTGGTCTCTGTGTGCTCTTAAGGGAAATTGAACATGATGCAGAGAACTGCATCTGGAAATATTGTGTGTGTGTACCTGTCATCCTCCCAATGTACACCCCACACTGGTGCTAGTGGTAAGGATTGAGGCTCATTAATTACTGGGCCAATGGTGGGGCATCACAGCTGCATTTACAGGCATTGAGATTCACACCATTGTTCCTCTACTGTGAGTGAGTTGTATCAAAATCTTACTAGAGTACTGATGTAGTTGTTGGAGAAGTGACAATTCAAATGAGTTTACAGTTTTCAGCAAACATAGTAATGCAAAGGTGATAGTGTAAAGCTAGGCATCAGACAAAGAAGATATCAACACAGACTGAGTACTGAGCAGTAAGTCACTGTGATGCTGATACTAAATGCAGTCTGCCATTCCTTATTACTTGGGTTCTCCCAGAATGCAAGGTGCCCTCTAGCAGATCACATAGAGAGCATGTCTGAGATTTTTAACTTTAATTATGATCCCTCTGTGTGCTTTGTGGTTTGGCAAGTTCTAGGTAGGATGCAGCCCTGAAGTATGTATGTATTATCTCACTAAAAGAGCAGGGACCATTTTCAGTCAAGAGCTCCATTCTGTGAAGCACGAAGGACACAGTTGGAACATTGTTTGAGTCATGCAGGTGTTTGGAGAGACAGACTTTAGCTAAACAAGCATTATGTGTTGTATCAGACTGACATCAGAAACACTTGTCCAGAGAAATCTAAGCAGGGGCCAGCCAACTGTCCATCATGCTCTTTTGTGCAGTAAGGAATTTGTGCAACCCATATTTTCTTACCACTTTTTTTTTGTTTGTGTTTTTTGTTTTTGTTTTTGTCATGGGTCTGCAGCATGTGCCTTACACAGACCAACTAAAATAATTGATACTATACTCCGCATCATATAGAGTTCTTATGGGATACTTAAGCCTGGCCTACAGAGCAACTCAAGACCCAAAGCTAATGAACTTACTGCATATCCGTAAATCAAATGTGTCTAGGGCTACCCATTCCAGGGACTTAAATATGTCCTGTGACTTAAATAGGACATGCTAGGGAGACAGATTTATCTCCCGGCCGTGTCTTTGGAATAGACTACCTATTCATGTGAAATAGAGCACCTTTCTGATACTGTTCAAGAGGAACCTGGATGAGTGGCTGGGCCACATAAATTCTTACCAGGGATAGTATCCACAACCCTTCTGGACATGGGCAGTCATCACTAAATGCAATCTTTGGTATTGACTAGTAATTCTACGGTATTATAATGGGTTGAATGGCTAGGCTTAAAATGACCTCTGGATTGATAGCCTAGTAATCTCCTATGATCCTATGGTCCTATATAAAACATAGACTTAAAATGTGATACAGCCCAGTGGATGTGATATAATAGACAAGCTGGCATATCTTAGTATCAGACAACTACAATATTTCATTATGCAGAGGTGAGAATCCTAAACTTGAGAGTGTATCAAAATACTACAGGCTTGTATGACATATTGCCACTATATGCAATTCTCCAATGCCATATATCACTGATGGGCCTCATTAGCTTATGCAATGTGTCAGAAACGTATTCTCTGCCAAATTTGTACCTTGCCAGGGATTGATAGCACACTGTACCGATATTCACAAACACTCACTGATCCAATTGCATGTGACAAAGTGTGCAAATCTTGCAGAGCAGAGCAGCTATATTGGTTTATAAAGAAGCCCTGACAATGATCCAGACCTGGGTTAATGTATGCAGTTCAGGCACCAGCAGGAGAAGGAAAGAGAAAGGAATGATGATATTATGTTTGCTCACCTCTGTCTGAGGGAAGGGATAATGAAAATATGCTAAAGTTATACAAGTGGCACAGGTGCCTCTGGACCTTAGTCAAGACTGGAACCATGAACAGTGGCTGGACTGGGTGCATGTGCATGGTATAAGACGTTTTGTCACTTTAGGAGGCAGACAGGAACATGTCCAAAGAGTGGTCCATGCCCAGCAGTTCACAGCTGCCTTCTGAATGATGTTGGCACATAGAGGTAGGCATTCTAGCATTGCCTCAAGCCATCTTGAGTAAGTGTCACTGATGGCTTCAAGGCCTCTCTTCTTGCACTCGGCCAGAGACCCCGGCACAGAGTAGTTAAACAGCTGAATGGCACCAAATAAATGTGCTATAGGCAGAGGAGGGCTTAGAGGATACAGGCAACCTCAAAAGCTAGCTCAGTCATCTCAATCCATGTAACCTCTGTGGATTTGCAAAAACAAAAAATTAAAAAAACAGATATTCTTGCAGAGGAATGGATATGAGGTAAGATTTACTATGAGAGTGAGAGATGACTTGCGTTGTAGAAACCTGGACTTTGCAGGTAGTTGGAGGCATGTCTAGAATACCACAAGCAGGTAGAGTCAATGTAGTATGATCATGCCTAGATACATTCATAGCTGATATCTGTTAATATACAGTAGCACGAACAATATGAATATGTGTGTACAGTATTGAACAGCACACCACTCAAAGTAATGTGTAGCAGCAAGTCAGTGAGGGTTCATACATGCCAGTAATGTGATGGATTCTGGAACTATGATGATATACTCACATACCATGCCTGAGCAGTCGCACTTACACATACTAGTAGAATTTTCTTTGTTATGCTGGTAAAACATATGGGCAGAGGACTGGGAAAATAGCATTCACAGCTGTGGTTAATGTATTACCCGATTACTCATGATTACGTGTTGCACGCTTGTAGCAAAGTTGATTAATTACAAGACAGTAGACGTGCTGCACAGTGTACTGACAACAGTTGTATACACAGGTGATATAATCAATATGCATTATGTTTACCAGACATTGCAGCAAACACATGTGCCATAAATACTGCAGCACAATGATAAACAGGCAGGCAATGACCCCCCTTCTCCCCCCCCCCCCCACACACACACTTGATGTTGGACAAAATGTTTGTACAGCTAAGAGAGGTGCACATTTGTTAGAAATAACTATTAAAGTCTCCTTATGATATCGAGCAAATTACTGCACTCTGTTTTTCTAAAGTGTTATACCTCAGATGCTGCTTGCATTAGGAACTTATAGCTATCACTTACCCTGGGGAATAGGACATTGGTACTCTGTTTTAACCATTAAAAACCAAAAGGAATCAAAAGATCTGAGAGGGTAGCATCCTTCCTTACAAAAGGACATTTTTGGACTCAGACTGTGGTCATTTCATGTAGAAATATGAAGACAAACATATAGTAACATTTCCAAAGGGGATGCAGACACAGAAATAATGCAGCTATTCACAAATGCATAGAACAGAGGCTCTACTTATGTGTGTATTAAAAATAAGTGCCAGTTATTTAATTAGCTGCAGTAGGGTTGAAAGATTCAACTGCCTGAAAAAAAATGACAGAAGTCTAGGTGTCTGCAGGAAGGGGGCCTCTTCCTATCAGTTTGCAGTATCTGTGGATTTAATCATAAATGCAATGTTTTGCTGCACAGAACACTGATTTGAGTATACTCAACAAAAGAGAATTTTTATTTGAATCCACGTTCAAGCTGGTTGACTTTGATGCAAAATTAGGGAAGTAGTTTATATGATACGCATTAGACTCCAAGCTGCTGTGTGTTTTATATAAGCAGCCTAACATTTTATATCAGTGGAAGTTATCACGAAGCACAGAATGCTCCTAACTTCAGGGCCTGCAATTATTCAATACTTTGGGAATGAGTTAGATGCTTGTGGAGGCTTGCTGTGACAGCAATCAATATTTGATGTTACAAATGATACTGTAAATATTTGAATACTTGTGAAAAAAACAACAAATGATACTGTAGTCATACTTAAATATACTGAACACACATATATTTAATTCAGCTGTTTCAATTCTTGAGCTGAGTTGCTAAGTTTCCATGCTTATTTTAAACACAAGTCCCAGGGGTTCAGATTTTTGAAGTATTACATAGGATTTCTAAATCTTTCTCCCTTTGTATTCAACAGCACAGCTGTAGCTTCTTGGCTTCCTTTAATAAGCTGAGTCTTCGGTCTCAGATGAATCTGCTTTACTTCAAAGAGGTCATTGCAGATTTCAAAAAAGTGTAAAAACAAGAATCATACTAGGGTGAAGAAAAAATATGGCTTACTGTCTCAAAATAATGAAAAGACAATTTAATTAAGAATAGAAAATATGCAAAATGTGAAAAAATATATTGTGCTGACGTTTATACTGCAAAAAAAAAAAATTGTCACATTCTAGGTGATGTGAGCTGTACACATTCCCAGGGATTCATGAAGCTCGGCGCAAATCCGGCGGTAGGCTTGCGCCGACAGTGCAATGTGAAGATGGCGCAGTAGTGCCAAATGCATATTAATGAAGGCGTGCTGCTGCCACAGCCACGTGCACAGGAAAGGAGCGCGAGTGCATAGGGCGTGTTGAAGTGCCGCACTGAGGCGTAGAAATGCCAGCTGTCGACGTGCAACCTAAAATGCTTGCATATAACAAGTTGCAAGATAGTAATCATATCTGTCAGTGTCCATGGATACTGAAATGTATGCAAAGCATGCAAGAAAGTTCCTGCAAACATAAAATGAAAAAGCAAACACAAATGCACGGTAGGGAATAACGGGTCCCTATCCCGCGAAAAAATGACATGGAAAACCGTGTGCCCGTAGTCCAATGCAGTGTAGATAGCTATACCAAGTGGAAGTGAAACGCATCATATGTTAGCGAGCCACCAGTAGGTATGTCCAGCCCAATGGTTAGGGTCACCAGCTGACCCATAATGTGAGGGAAGGTACACAGCTTGGCAGATGTGTCCATAACAAAATACACTATAAATGTACATATCTAGCAACAGTATGTCCGAATCATATCCCACAAGGCATGTAATAGTCACATACAAAAGGCATGTCCGTATTTCACATACCAAATGTGACAGGAAATAGAATAAGCATGTAAATGAAACAGAAGGAGCATATAAACAGCTACAACAATAAGGAAACATGTAGGCTGTAAGGAACAGTATTATCCATACTGTCGACTGTGGGGATGTGCTGTCCAGTACAGTCGGATATGTGTACGGAATATATCCCATCCTGGACATAGGAAAAGGTGGCATCCTACCAATGATTAGAACAGTCAGCCAAAATCCGCAAATCAGCGGTACAAGCCGAACTTGTCAGGATGTGCCACAGTTGAACGGGTAGTACCCGGGTATACCAACCATGTAATGAAAGTTAAGTATGGGAGTGTGCCTATGTGTGTGAGGTATAGCATGTGGAAAGCAAACATGGCAGGGTAGTCCACACAACCATACAGGTACCTGACATATGTAGGGTATTCAATGTGTTACTCTGGCCGTGTCATGGACCAACAACCAAAGCAGTGATGTATGGGGTGTGAGGAACATGTGTGTGTGGGGGGATGGGTAATGGTGCAATCCTCCAAGGCGATACTGTGTTGTATGCAGAATAGGTGAACCGGAGGTGTATGAGGGAGCAGCGGGTGAAGCAGAAAGAAACACAAAAACATGTATAAACAGCTGCAATACAACCACATGGGCCATACTGTAGAACACAATCCCACAAACATATGAATATTGAAATGTGTGATACAAATGTATAGACATGTCACCGGCACATACCCACAGATTGGTCCTGATGGAACTGGCCATAACAAATGCAACACACCTGGATGCATAATGGACTACCCAGCATCCCCTCCACATCACACAACCTGCTCCCTTACCTGAACGTCCACCAAATCCAGCCATACTTGGCATACTGGTTTGGTACAGCCACATCTACACATAGTGACCACTATGCATATGTAGTAGGTAGTGTCACCCTATGCAGTTGCAGGATTGCACACAATGTATCCCTTGCATGTAAAACCCCCAGCACATTTTCATAACGCCAGAAGAATGTTCGGTATATCTCTTGTTTTGGTCTTGTTCAATTTTTGGGATATCCCTCATGGGATAAGTAACCTGTGTAAACATTAGAATGGAAGACACGAAGTCCAATCTTGTAGATATCTGGGCACAAGTTGGAATGTGCATTAGTCATGCACGACACTGTCCAGCCCTAAATGGTCATGCATAACCTACTACCCAGGATCAAACACCTGCCCGTGTGACGCACGTGTCCCAACACGAATAAGCGAGAGAATATATTGCACACATTCGCATAGTGGCACATGGTATAAGGGTGATGAAGGCACTGACATAAACGGGATACCCCTGATCCACTGTGTGAGGGACAATTAATGTGTGTGTAGGTGTGACCTGACCAACAATGGTACAATGCCAAATGTCTTGTGACCGTAGGAAATAACTATGCATCATACTGCATGTAACAGTTGCCTAAAGCGGTCACATCAGGATAGAATAAACGTAATTCATACAAGAAACAGGCAAACAACAAAAGTGCCAAAGGTATAAGGCTCACAGCTAGGAAACAGATGAATGTTCTAAACCTGCACTGACCTTGGCTATGTATTGGCCCAAACAATCTGGTGTCCGCAGTAGGGTTATCATCTGTCCCGCTTTGCGAGGGACAGTCCATCGTTGGACAGTTGTGTCCTGACAAAAGACATTTCAAATGGTAAATGTCCTGGAATTGTAGGACATAATTATGTCCCATATGTTATGTAATAGTAGCAGAAAATAATTATTGCAGTATTTACAATACCTAACTGTTACAAGAAACAGAATAAGCAACCAAACCGCTACAACAATAGGCTTTTATGTAGGCAAATAAGTAAAGTTCTATCTGTTGTACTGACCATGGGTATGTGTCGGCTTGTAAAATCTGATGTGTGTACTGAAAATGTCCCATCTTGGCCATTTGAAAAGGTGCCAACCCTAGTCACCAGAATACAGCACAACCTGTACATATGACAATGTCAATGATACCAATGGTCACAGCATTTGCATAATAACTGGCCAGACCCTTAAAAACTCAGAAAGCCAGTGACCTTTGGGGGAAAGGTGTTGAATGAGAATGACTACTTACAACAATGAAGAGTAATAGATGCATTTAACTGCAGAAAATTAGTAGTATTACGAATCTGTCAACACATTCCAAGTTAATAGTACTAATATGGTAGAAGTGTCTGTGATTGTCCCTGAGTTGACATAGCCTTGTCCCTGTAGACACGAGTCCCCGAGAGGTCCGTACACAGAAGTACACCAACCAACTTTCCCATCTGTTGACAGGACTATTGCATACCTGTAGTGAATTCATAACAGATGTCCAGAATAATATTCATTGTATGTATAAATGCATGAAATAGTCAAATGGGAAGGGAAACCACTCCCACCAACATGCATAATGTAGTGGAACCACTTCCAGCCCTAAATTATGTAGCGACGACCCAATAATGTGGTCAGAGGTGCCCAAACACCTGCGTCTGTAAACACAGGTAGAATGTTAAACTCTGGACTAACTCTGTCCATGTGCTACGTCTGATCTTTGAACAGCACCAGGGCAGTGCTAGTCACCAGTCAGCTGAGCCTAAACCCAGACCAGCACTTGAAAACCCTGACAATCAAACACGCATATGTGCGAGGACTATAAGCGTAGGAGTTATGAATATGCTTGGAGTGAGTAGACTTGCAGGATGGGTCCAGAGCATTAGGAAACAGGGAATGTCCTAATTGCAGTACTGTGATTTTCCCAGCAGGAGAATGGATGCCTGCTGTGTAAGGGAAGCGGTGAGGTGTATGTCAGAGTAGCTATGAACCATGGGTATACATATAAATGAGCCAGAACACCAATAGTGTAGTGGTTACAGCATCCGCCCAACGTAAAGGCATTCCCGGTCGAGGTACGACTATAGCACATATTAATTGTGTAATGAATGCCTCTGTGCTGTAAAGCCAACATTTATACACGTAAAGGTGACCGCGTTTGCATGGCTCCATTAACCGGATTCCATCAAAGTAGTACTGTCATAAGGAATAAGGCACATGTAATCCTAAAGACGTGCTTGTAAACATATGTAACTCAGAATAAGTAGATGCAAGTGGGCCTGCATGGGTGTATACAGCTATTAGCATAGCAAATGTATGTTGTCTTCTACAGCTGTGACTTTCATACACACATATATATACACACATATATATATATATATATATATATATATATATATATATATATATATATATATATATATATATAGTTAGATGTGTGTATAGATAAATATCCACAGACATAACAGAAATATGCAATTATATATCTACATATTTATCAATATATACACATACATAATATATGTGGATATATATATGAATTGATACACATTTTCTGAAGTAAAAGAAGTTTGTAACTCTTAATTATTGTCATTATTCATGAAGTGTAATTCACCACCTGTCCTCCAAACATCACTAGTTTTAGGAGGGATTAAGAGGGACAGAGTTAAAATTTGAGTCAAAATCAGGGACGGCCCTGAAAATCAGGGACAGTTGAGAGGTATGCTGTGGGTATGTGTTGCCTCGACACATGTGATAGCTCTACATATAGGGTCTATAGGGCCACCACCAGTCTGAATGGCCAAAGTGGAACCTGCTCTGTAGAACTGTCAGATGTACCAGGGCAGAACATACTTACAGCTATGCATAGTACAGAAATATACATATCGGAGCAAATCAAAGCGTAGTCTAGCAGCAGTATAGTTGATTACATATGACATATCAACGTGTCAGGTATACAAGACCTGTAACAAGCAACCAGTACAGACACCTACAACATGAGAAGGTCCCCTAATCAGGACAGTTGCAATGGCTAGAGTATTGTCCATACCACTCAACTGTCCCTGAATGTCAGGTACGTCCCTGAGTTTGACTGAAAGTCTAACTGTGTCCATCTTAATCCCTCCTAAATGTAGTGGCTGTTGAAGGAAAGGTGGTGAATTACACTTACTGACTAATGACAATAAGTAAGAGTTATAAACAACCGTTACTTCAGAATATGTGTATTATGTCATATGTTCTGATTCTGTCAATGTGTCAAGTTAATAGCACTACTTTTGTAAAAGTGTCCCTGTTTTTCATGACCTGTCCCTGAGTCTGCAGAAATGTGTCCCTGATTGGTGGAGAGTTCTGGTATTGTCACATGTGATGTGTGATGAGGGACTGTCCCATGCAAAGTGGGAAAGGTGTCACTCCTACAGTCTCCCGTCGTGCAATCTGAAAGGTGGTCAACGTGCAGTTGGTATGAGGCAGCATGACTCGGCAGACAGTTGCGTTAACAAACTCAAGTCACATGTCAGCATTGCAGAATATCGGTTCCCATGTATCAGGCAGATGGGAGCAGATCATATGAGGAACACGCATATAATATGAGTATGTCACTGGACAGGCCGCCGAGTCCATACAGTCGAACGGCTGCCGTCGCAAAATGGTTACACATACCCGATACTGTAGTCATGTAGTCCGATGTAATACGCATCACAAGGGATCGCACACACCCAGCGTGAGTGACAAATGTAAGCAGAAATGTCGGAGAGCGAGTGGCTGTAAGCGTGTTTGTCTACCAGTATGCCAGTAGTGCCCTGTCAAAGAAATGTGGAGTGTAAACGTGTATAAGGTGCTGTGACCAGAGGTCAGCAGTGCTTAACACTGTGCAAACCCACGCACAACAGCTCCCACCTGCTGGACTGTACCTTACCCGGTTTGTATCCAAAGGCGCCGGCCTGTCCGCAAACAAAGAACTGCCCTATACACGTGATAGTAGAAGTACCCTGTGCACATAGCTCATGTGAATTAACAATAGACCATGGCATATGTACAGACAATAGACCGCAAACACCATACAGCGCAGACATCCAACAGTATAGCAATGTACTGGCAGATATGTCCGGACCACTGGTGTGTGCATGCCTGGTCGTCCTGTGGTTCAGTGTGTGAGCATGCCCAGTATGACTGTTATGCATGTTGTAGACTGACAATACTGTCATGTGTGTGAGCATGCAAAGTATGGTCAACTGTATTGCATGTGTCACATGTCTAGATAGTTAGTACTGTGCTGCTGACCCCTCCGTTCTACACAGACAGGTGACATGCTGTGTCTGCAGGGTAGCTAATGGTCATGTGGCATTGACAGTTGCTACATGTCTGTATAGCGTGGGGAGACATGCAACCACAAACACAGTCCTACACAGCACCGTGGGTGGTGCACATGACTCTCACATGTGTAGGTGTGACGAGGGGCACAGCCAACAGTTGTACACCTCTGCCGCTACTGTACTGCTCTGCCGGGTACTCCATGTCAGTGTGTGGACCTACCTAAATTGCTGGTTGGAGGGATACCAGGGTATGTCAGTTCCCAGTATTAATTACCAGCACAGTGGTGTTGGACATCCTGTTACACATCCTACATCAAACAGCCTGGCCTGCTGTGTGTGTCATAGGGGGTTGGGGTCAGTCATTGGGCATATCCATAGGCCATCGTATATCATTTGTCTGTATTGGTCCACATCTGTCCAGCTGCATGGAACGTGTGTGGGCTGTAGGGACACACATGATGGTCAGCCCATAATCTGCAGTGGGTTAGGACACCCTGTGTACTACAGCCTACCATTGTGACCCCCGTATATGCTACAGAGGTCATGGTGCCACTATGGATGTGTACTGTCTGCTGCCCTAACATATGGCCACCAGAGTCACTTGTATGCTCACATACATACCAGAGCAATGGGTAAGTACACATTCTAATACAACTGCCACTTGTTAGGTCAATAGACATACCCTGGTTGTGTTACAGACTGGAGGACGGTGCTGGAGTGCTCCCTATGTCGGATGCACATAGTGCACCTCCCATACATGTCCGAGCACAGGTACTGTCATGTTTGGCATCCATTGTACTGTGTGCTGGTCAGAGAGGGTAAATCCGTGGGTACCTACTGTGTCAGTGCATATGCCTTGTGTTGCCTCTTTGCCAAGGGCAGGTCATACTGTGCACGGGCTGTCGCCGACTTTGCCCTACTCAGGTAGTTCCTTCACCAAGTCACACTGTGCCTGTACAGGCCTTGGCAGTGGTGTTGGGCTGTGTGGCCCTGCCCCATGCTGTTCCTGCTGCAACTGTTACTGCAGGATAACATTGTGTAGCATAGCAAATAACATAACAACATGTATGCATGTAGCTTGTGAATACTGCAGAGCCCCAACAGATGTGTCTGGATACCAGAACTGTGAACCGAGCATCCCAAACACATGCACATGTATATGTCTTGCCTGTGCATCCGCCTCAGTATGATGTGACTGTTTAGGTGTGTGTGCATTGCTGATGGGTGTTATAAGCCACTACACCATTGTTTACCTAGCATCCCCCACTAGGAGACTGTAGGGGATGTCCACATAGGCATTGGTGTGCTACAGCTGTGTCAGACACCATATATTGGACACAACACAGCTTCCAGGGCAGACAGCACACACATTCAATCTCATGCCGTGGCCATCACATAGGGCCTAGCTGTTGAAGGGTATGCCCCTGCACTGACTGTAGGCCCTACCCTGCTCCCTGGGTGGTGCTACATGTGCAGGCTATAGCACCCAGTACCCCAGGGTACTCATCCATGTGGTTGAACAGATTCATATTGCTGGTCCACTAATCCTGTGTGTGGAGGACCTGTACGTGCTCACTAGCATGTGTTGACATGGCATCTGTGAACTGGTGCAATACTCTGGATGCAGATGCCTGTGAGATACCCATGATATCCCCAGTTGTGCTGTGTGAGGTACCTGTGGCTAGTACACCTAAGCCAACACATCCCATGGTATCCACTGTGATGCATTCCCTTTGGCTTGTTTGATGTGTTAGGCACAGGTCAACAAGCTGCTGTAGGAGGTCTCCGTCCACCCCATAGTGCTCCAACATCCCAAGCTCATGTAGACCCTGGTAAGTCACCCCCGTTCTATAAAGTTTTATGTCACCCCAGTAAGGGTTGTTCGGAAGCATACACATCCGCACTGCCCCAGCCTCCTGCACATGTTGGTATATGTTGTCTGCTGCAGCCCGTGTCATTTGGTTGGACTGTGTCATGAATTGTCCCTGCAGGTATACACCGGTGGTGTAGAGTGTGGACAAAACATGTGTGTATGCTGCTTGCTCGCATTAATGTACTGTTCATGTGCGGGCTGGCCATGTCATCAGCTGATTGTGCTGATCAACACCTGTACACCCTGACTACCCCACCACTGCTGTCATCCCTCCCAACGTCACCAGGCAGGTATAGACACACCGCTAGCTTAGGTTTGCTAAGGCAAGAGCAGTCCCGAGGCACAGTTCTGCAATGTACGTGCAGTATGCCTGACCCTCCCCTCCCATGCTGTCAATTATATGCGAGACCTATACCTGGCTGACTGCACACATACACTCCAGGGACCAGCAGCACACCCTGGTGATAAATGTGATACACCATAGTCGACCTCATCTGCATAGTATAGTCTTCTAATGAATAGTTATATGACCCATACCGAACCTCCAACATATTAACCACTGCTCAGTGTCGCTCAGATCCACTCACAACTGGCAACAGGTGCCTTACCATCACCATATTCAATGTCCCAGAGTCTGCCCAGCAACAGAATAACCGGTGTCTACACGACTACATCCCATGGCCCTGCACACCACAGATGATGTGCATTAACACCATGCCATGGCAGATATACATAGATCCCAGGTTATCACGTACAGATCATACGGCACAAATAGTCAATAGTGCTGATGTCCCCAGACATATGTTCACATCTATGTCCACCTCTACATCTACATATATCACATATATTATTTGTAGACATATATACATGGACATACATATATGTATATATACATACACACATATATATGTACACACATATGTAGATATGGCATTTATATCACAACAGCTAACCACATGACAGCAATGCATTAGACAGGAATGGAAAGGAAACTACATGTGCCACCTGCATCATGTAGTGTTGTTAATATCAAGGCACGTGTGTTATGTTGCGTCACACGGGTCAGACCGTAGCAAGGGTAAGAGTAGGGCTGCTGACAGTTTCTCACCAGACCTATTGGCGACTGTATGTGTTGACAACCCAGTGTCTTGGCAGAATATGCGGGCTGTGGACACTAAATAGGTCAGCAACAAAGCAAACTGGACACATCCTGCAGCTAGCCACCCACAGATACCAACACATACACTATAACTGCCAAACACACACCTGCCTTGCCCTGGAATCGAGCATCTAGCTGTCTAGTCTATAACACTACAGCATCATGCAGTAACAGAATGCGCTACCAAGTTCCAGCATCACTGCACACCCACAGGCATACTTCTAGGCGGATGACATCATCCGCAAAGGCAAAGATGCCGATAGGGAATGTATGTGGTGTGAGATGTCTAAAAGCATTACTCTGTCCCCAGGCAGCTGGAAACACACACACACACAGAGGCAGACACATGGCAGGGCTGGGAGTCGAACATACACCTAACTACCTTATCACACTACAGCATTACGCAGTTACAGAATGCGCTACCGAGATTACTGAACACAGCACTCCCAGAGGCATACTTCTAGGTGGATGACATCATCCGCAAAGGCAAAGACGCCGATAGGGAATGTATGTGGTGTGAGCCATCTAAAAGAATTACTCTGTCCCCAGGCAGCTGGAAACACACACACACACAGAGGCAGGCACGTGGCAGGGCTGGGAGTCAAACATACACCTAACTACCTTATCACACTACAGCATTACGCAGTTACAGAACGCACTACCGAGATTACTGAACACAGCACTCCCAGAGGCATACTTCTAGGTGGATGACATCATCCGCAAAGTCAAAGATGCCGATAGGGAATGTATGTGGTGTGAGGCATCTAAGAGCATTACTGTGTCCCCAGGCAGCTGGAAACACACACAAACACACAGACGCACACACGTGGCAGGGTTGGGAGTCGAACATACACCTCACTACCTTATCCCACTACAGCATTACACAGTTACAGAACACACTACCGAGATTACTGAACACAGCACTCCCAGAGGCATACTTCTAGGTGGATGACATCATCCACAAAGGCAAAGACGCCGATAGGAAAAGTATGTGGTGTGAAGCATCTAAAAGTATTACTGTGCCCCCAGGCAGCTGGAAACATACACACACACAGAGGCACACACTTGGCAGGGCTGGGAGTCGAACATACACCTAACTACCTTATCACACTACAGCATTACGCAGTTACAGAACACGCTACCGAGATTACTGAACACAGCACTCCCAGAGGCATACTTCTAGGTGGATAACATCATCCGCAAAGACAAAGACGCCGATAGGGAATGTATGTGGTGTGAGGCGTCTAAAAGCATTACTGTGTCCTCTGGCAGCTGGAAACACACACACACACACACACACACACACACACACACACACACACACACACACACACACACACAGAGGCACATACTTGGCAGGGCTGGGAGTCGAACATACACCTAACTACCTTATCACACTACAGCATTACGCAGTTATAGAATGCGCTACTGAGATTACTGAACATAGTACTCCCAGAGCCATACTTCTAGGTGGATGACATCATCCGCAAAGACAAGGACGCCGATAGGGACTGTATAGAGAGTGAGCAGTCTGAAAGCATATAACTGTCCCAAGGCAGACGTAGACAAACACACGGCAGTGGTGTGATCAGGGCAACTAAATATCTACAGAGCACTACAACAACACTACATAGATACGGGACGCGCCACAGACAGTACACCCTTCAAGACAGTCAACCAGTGTGTTCAATGTAGGCATCCATCATGATGTTGAAAAGGGACATCTGTTGCCTGGATGATCACCATCGCTATACAGGATGTCAATGGCCATGCCCATACACAGACGCACATCACCAACACAAGGTGTCACTGGGCATGCCCACACACTTAGTATCACACGTCCATTTGGAATGTACTGTGTGTCCATCCACACAATGGCTTACTGGGCATGCTCACACACTTAGCAGTTGCAAAGGGCCATCTTTCATGCACACGGATTCTAAACACGGAAGGGCACAGTTTGGAATGTACTGTGTGTCCATCTACACAACGGAGTGCTGGGCTTGCTCACACACTTAGCAGTTGCAAAGGGCCATCTTGCATGCACACAGATTCTAAACACAGAAGGGCACATTTTGGAATGTACTGTGTGTCCATCTACACAACGGCGTACTGGGCATGCTCACACACTTAGCAGTTGCAAAGGGCCGTCTTGCATGCACACGGATTCTAAACACGGAAGGGCGCAGTCTGGAATGTACTGTGTGTCCATCTACACAACGGCGTACTGGGCATGCTCACACACTTAGCAGTTGCAAAGGGCCATCTTGCATGCACACGGATTCTAAACACGGAAGGGCACAGTTTGGAATGTATTGTGTGCCCATCTACACAACAGCATACAGGGCATGCTCACACACTTAGCAGTTGCAAAGGGCCGTCTTGCATGCACACGGATTCTAAACACAGAAGGGCACAGTATGGTGTTACTGTCCCCACGTACATGAAGGCCACTCACATGTACTGGCCAGTACACACTCAGGAGCCATCACAGATGTCTCAGGTGCAGATCACAGAGGTACACACCGCAGTCTACAATGTAGTCCTCAGACATCACCATGTCATTGGACCAGAAATACACAGCCATACATTACCACAACACCATGTGACTCATGACCAGTGGACTGTACATAGGTCTACAGCAACTGTGCAGACTACACATGTACCAGCAGGGTTCCATCATGTGCTATGCATTGCAATGATACCACTGTACATAACCAGGTCAGCTCTACACATACCAGGGGCCCTGGGTCTTACACAGCTGTGACAGATGACTGTCGCTGTACACAAAAGAACACACATGTTTGGATATGACATACATGTAATTGCAGTGGATATGTGCATGGACCACACACACAACACATATGTACATAGCATAGCTTTTGCTGTCCTCAGTGCAGAAAAGTGGCTACAGCAATCACACGCACGCAAATGGAAGGTGGGTCTATGGCTGTTGAATGCTAACAGTACATGAGGTAGCAATGTTGACCGAGGACACATTCCCTCTGTACTAGTTACCCATGACACCCATCATATCATACAACAGTCCATGTGTTATGTATGTCATCACACGTGTCCACCAATTGCAATGCATACAAACATGGCTACATGACAGGCATGTAGGACCAACACACATGTACAATTTGTAGTGTGCATGCACCTACCATGCATGTGCAGTAGCTGATGTATGTAACTCATCTGTGCCCAACTACAACATGCAGTTGCAATGCAGCCCCATCATTGACACCTGTATATGGTGACATACTGACAGTATGGTAGGGTGTACATCAGGTATGGATGGATGTGTGTACATAAAGTGGTGATCCACCTGTGCAGATGGATGTTTGCCGGGGATGGCTCACAGGTGTGTCACACGCCATTCTACCATTACATGTGCAAACAGTACGCTATGTTACTGTTACTTGACGGTGAAGACATAAAACCTACACAGGGGTCAGGTGTTACTGACTGTAAGTCACTTGACACCTGTAACACTTACATCCTCCCTTGTGCATATAGCAGCACAATTGCCAGACATAGCGTTGGTACACATAATGCGGCCAATACTGCTGCATGTCTGTCAGACGTATCATCATATAGCAGGTGTATCATTCACAGTACTGCCATGCGTGTTTGCTTGTGTGACCATATATGCCACGTATGGTGGGGAATACATCCCAATTGTTACACACCCCTGTACACTGTTGTAGAGATATGTACATACTGCAGTGTGGAAAGCATGACGTAGGTAGGGGTGGCGTGTGTATCACAAACATATCAGCTATCTGTATGTGAATGACATTTGTGGTCTCCACAGTGTGTGTGTGTGTGTGTGTGTGTGTGTGTGTGTGTGTGTGTGTGTGTGTGTGTGTGTGTATGGTTATCTGGTGCATGGAGTGAGGGTGTATGCTACCATACAGAACACACAGGATCCCTAACCCCTCATGGTGATGCAGTCTACTACCCTGTTGATGCCATCGGTCTCAGCCGTACTGACTACCTGTACATGTTCTTTCTCTGTGTCGCGTCATGTGGATGCGCAGTACTGTGAGGGTGATGACCACATAGGCAGGGATCCTCACCTCAACACCATGGGGTGTGCGTTATAGTGTTGTTGACCCCGTGAGTCTGGGCATGTTCCTGTAATGTGACAGGGTATTAATGCTACACAGTGAGGCCTCATGCTATCAAGTGGCCTCTAATGTTTTCATCGGCCGGACCGCTGTGTACATTCCCTGCACCATGTCAACATACCTGTGATGTGACCTGGTATGGATGTCACGTCTCTAGCCACTGTGACCCATTAAACTGCCCACATGCTTCTGGATCAGTATATGTGTGGACATCTGTGGTATGTTAGCCTTTCCAACAGTCAGGTTGAGGCTACATATAGCATGCTCATATTGCCATACGTGCCTGTGAGTACTCCACAGTTACACATGGGAGACTGCAAACACTGCTACCTGTAGGCACATGCAAGTAGACCATAAGGAGGGAAACAGGGCATCATTACCAACATGCTGTTACTGTTGTTACCGAGACACATACTGTGAACATATAACAATGCATGCTAAACCTGTACAACATGGTATGTTTGGTGCGTGTCAACAGTACACAACTAATGTAATATACACTTCTCTCACTATTCTTACACAAGTAATGTAATATACACTTCTCTCACTATTCTTACACAACTAATGGGATATACACTTCTCTCACTATTCTGTTCACCCTGTGCATCAGACCATTTGAGCATGTCCCTCCACCGATGGTGTGGATGACAGGGATGCGGCACAGGCTTCATCATATGCACAGGGTGATAATGTTTGCCAGGGGCATAGGCTGCACCAATGGATGACATCATGTGTTTGGTTAAGGGCCGGTGATATGATTGGACATGTCTGTTCAGTATGCATGTGGGTGTTGTGGTGCTGTACAGATGTGTTTGCTGTGTATGTATGTGTGCACACAGTTCTGCCTTTTGTGAGGCCTACACAGGGGTATTATTGACAGCTCCAGATTGTACAGACCAGGTTGTACAGCTCACTGAGTCCGGCCACGGCCACGTGACCTGTGCCTGCCAGGGGTTGCACGGGCACTACCAGGCGGAAGTACAGATTGGCTACTGTCCGACGACACATGTCCACTGGAATCATGTCCCCGCTGGGAATGTCCAGGGCCACATCCACGTGGCCTGCTGTGTCCTGGTGTGGACAGCGCAGCACCAGCTGCACTGCTACTGCTACTGGCACTATGGGAGCGGGCATGTGAGGTGGCACGCTCACGTTTACCTGCACTAGGTGGTGTAGCTGGCCTACGTCCACGTGGCCTACGCCTCACTCCTACCAGATGTTCCAGCACAGACAGCTCACACTCACGGATTGCCATGCCACGGTCAAGGATTCCGACCATGTCACCCAATCACCTGTCCAGAACATCAGCAATCTGCTGTTGAGCATTTGCCAATGCCTGGATGTTGTCATTTAGGGTACAGATAGCAGCCCTCTGCAGCCTCTGCCCTTCTCTGTTCTGCCATTCAGCATGTGCCTGTGCTGCCATTACAGTCTGGAACATGCGTCTGGTGATACCAGCTGCTGCGCTCTGTCCTGCAGGTGCATGTCTGCCAGTGGTCCTCCTACGAGCAGCACCGGGGACATGTCTGTGTGGCACATCTGCAGTCATTACACTGACACCATGGTGTGGAGACACACCTTCTGTAGCCACCACAAGTTCCTGTTCCACGCTGACACACACTGACTGTCCTTCCTCTATGGCCACTGGTGATGCGGTATGTGTTGGCAGCAGAACTGTGTGGGGGGAAGAGGGGGGCATAGCTGGGATGGCAACCATTGGCACAGATTCAGCCCCTGACAACCCTGCCTGTACCTCATGCATATGTTCATCACTGCTAGTATCTTTGGGGACACTAACATCAGATGGACCACAGGAGGGTAACGCACCTACATCACCTGTGAATGCAAAGAAAGACTCTAAATTACAATAGACACACACACAGTAACAGACACACACAGTGACAGACACACACAGAGACACACACACACACACAGTGACAGACACACAGTGACAGACACACACAGACACACACAGACACACACAGCCACACACAGACACACCATGCATGTGATTTGACAGATGGCATGCAGCATGCATGTGATACAGCAGACAGCATGCAGCTCAGACATTAATAGCATTAGTTAGCATACACACAGACACACACAGACACACAAAGACACACCATGCATGTGATTTGACAGACAGCATGCAGCATGCATGTGATACAGCAGACGGCGTGCAGCTCAGACATTAATAGTGTTAGTTAGCATACCTCCCTGGGGTGCACACTACAGCAAGCAGGTGTCATATTAGTAGCCATGCAGTTCACACAATCATGGTAGTATGCATGCATCCCCGTGATACACCATGTGGACCAGAACAGGATAACAGTACACATGGCTGACGTGACCTTGACATGTAATCTGCTGACGTGTGCATTAACATGCATACATGTCTGACGCAATGGTGTCCTGACACATGTACAGCCTTGTAATGGGCATCACATTGCGATGTTGTCTGTATGCCCTACAGAGAGAATGCATGCTTAGCAAATGTGCATGAGCATGAAAGGGTAGTGTGAGCCATCTACATTGCTATACAGTGTGAAGTACAGACACTGTGCCATTGCATGGCATCATGAGGCATCTATATTGCTATACAGTGCATAATATGTACACATTGCATAGCCATAACTGCATGCATACCCATGACATAACTGTGGATTGTGACCCACGATGCTGAGATGTATACACACCAAACCATGCTGTGTCATGTGACAGGTCACTGGAGGACCTACAGATGACACCCCTACACAACTACTACAGAGTCTTAGCTGCCTGGCAACCATGTCCACACATAGCAGACTTGTCAAATCACCATGTCCCACATGACATTGATGTACCACACACATGAGGTGCACAGCTAACAGTGATGTCCTACAGCAGCAAGGGAAATGTACAGTATCTGTGGCCTGATGTGATGTCAATGTCTGTGGAAGCTGTACAGGTGACTACTGTCATGCTATGACACAGTGGTGCAACACATCTTATATGGTAGACTTCAGTGACACCTCCACTAGCTGTGCACAGGCTTTTAGGATGTCCAGTGTAACACATCAACTGTATAATCAGTCAACTAAGGCTATAATTGGACCATGTGTGGACAATGCGCAACAGGGTGTATACACATCACATCTACTGTGTGGCTATGTGTCTCTGGCCATCCCCCATGTCCATGTGTACACATGTGTTGGTCAAATGTGTGTGATGGTCATCCATCTCACATGTCTGTGTTATCACATATGACATACACCCATAGATGTCAGATATGTCACCATCCACAGGGCTATGCAGACAACAGGTTGTATGTTTGGTATGTGGGGTATGGTTTATGGGATAGTGTGACAATATTGCAGACAGAACACTACGTGTCTGGGACATATCAGATGGCACATCATAATGTGTGCACCCATTGCAGGGGCATACAACACAATGGTGACTCCTGTGGGCTGCCCATATCACAGCTCACTGTGTGGTACTGTTTGCTTACCACACGTGTTGTTCCAATGTATAGTACATATGTCCGCACATGTAGCAATGACAAATAGTGTGGTTTCATGTCGGTGTATCATTTCATTTGTATATATTGCACATGGGTAGCCAGTGTGAATGATGGGTGATGCGACCTGTATATCATGACTGGACCAAACATTAAGTGTACAAGTGTTAACTGGCCACATGGCAAATAGATCTATGCTTTAACATGCCTGATACTGATGACAGTCTCACCTGTAATGGACTGATGTCTGTGCGGCACACCAGAGGTACCTGTATAGGGGTGACACAGCAGTTTGAACATTATCCATGACTGTATGACAGCCACAGGGTGCACTGTGAATGTTAACACATTCACCTGTACAATAGCATATAGTATGCACATGTGTGCATACACAGGGTAGCATACTGTAGTATGCAGCATGTGTGTCAACATACCTTGCATATGATGTTACATTAATGTACAGTGACACATGCAACTAAATGGGATATAATAGTCATATGTGCAGTCCTGACTTACCAGGCAACTTCAGGCTCATTGGTTGGGAGACACCCACCTCCACGATGGCAGCTAGTGTTTGTGGATGCTGTTCTGAGGGTGTCCCCAGACTGGCCAGTAGCTCCTCGGTGTGTGTGAGTGGGGGCTGGGTTGGTGGCCCACCACCTGTTCCACCTTGTTCCCTGGCAATTGCAGTGGCACGCTGTTTTGCATATTGTATCAAGTCCATGCAGTGTCTGCGCACCTGCTGGTAGGTGCAGTTATGGCCACCCATATCATTCACCCTCCTGCGAAGATCCTGCCACAGGTTGTCACGCTGCTGGGCATGCTGTGGCACATGGCTGAACAACACCTCATAGTTCTCATGGAGGTACGGGATGAGGACATCATCCTCCTGGCGGCTGTACACTGGCAGGTGTGTCCGAGGCATTATCTGTAAGACATAATGATGATGACAGGTCACAGTATCAGAGGTGTACAGAGATACTGCTGCACATACATTTCTAGTAAATCTAGTACATCTGCACAGTTATCTTTGCAGATCATCATGACACTGACATGACTGACATGTTTGAGTCACACACATGTAACACCCATTATGCATTGGATATCATCACCATATATGTGTGTCACCTCATTACATTGTTCATACTCCATGTGAATGCTGTCTTGATGTGGGCATGTCTGTTTGCCTGCACTGGTGTTCTTACCTATCAGCACATGCCTGAATGTGTCCACGGTAATGCTGTTGACCTTGATGCCGTGTATATGTCACATATCAACACATACACTGCCTTAATGGACTTGAGCAGTGACAATGCACACATATGCATGGAAATCTTTACATGCATGTGTTTTGCCATATACATCGACACGGCACTGTACAGCAGTTCAACATCCTGCCACAGATCGCCTGTGTTGCACATGTGATAGACATGGGTCAATGGCTAGTCAGACGTCATTCGCAGGGATGGTTATCAACTATAGCATGTACGGGCAAGGTTTCCTATCTGTATCCAACAGCCATTTTGCCACCGCGAGGGGCATCAGTGCCACATTACTGATCCAGACAGTTGATACTACATCTACCATGCGGTCATCACACCATGTATGACAGAGATGACATGTGCAGCTTTGATGGACAGGGTTGCATGGTATGGCAGGAGTATGTCACATGTATGGCACAGGGATCTGTCCAGCATGTGGTGATCCTAGTAGTTGGACGGTGGCTGTCCATGATGTATGTCTTTCAGATCAGGATATGGACATGTAGCATGTCCAACATCATAGTGTAGCACATGTCTTTATGCAAGGTAGATAGCATGCTGCATAGTGGAGGTGAGGATTGTGAAGGCTGGTATCGCCCATCCATGCATGGCCAATACCCCTTAAAGGTGATATGTGATCCAATATTGGTCACCCGAGTGCTGTGTATGCCTGTCCAATGATCGCCATGCTCATGGATGGCACCCTGTCATGACATTGGTACCTCGTATGACTAACTAAGGGGCCTGGAAATGTCACCAACTCAGGAAGGTGAACTGCACAGCACCATCCCTTGCACAGTGTCCATAATGTTGACCGCAGCCTAGGTGGTAGTTAATGGGTACAGGGATATTCATCTAGCGGTGACAATGCTGATATCATCTGTCAGAATGTGCACATATGTCACACACCTCACCCACAAAGCCCATTCTGTATGTTGTTCACAACACTGAGACGGCTATTGCTCATAGGTCATGGCCATTTACATCCTTACATTCACAGATGCCTCACATTTGTCTGTGTGGTATGGGCTACAATGAGGGTGGAGTACAACACATTAACCCTGTTTTACTGTAGCTGGCACTGGTGTGATATGCACATGTCACTCTGGCACCTTTTGTAGTGTTGATTCTGTCAACAGGCCACTGGTAGAACACTCCTCTGACATACGAAGGTATATGTAGTCAAACATCCGTACTGTCATGTACATCTGTACTGCTAACATCTACATTGATAATGGTTCATGGACTTGCATACCATACTCAGCAGGGTAATAATGTGGTGCCACCAATTATGACTGTCGTCACCACTTGTGGGTTGATATTATCCAACACCCTATCTGTATTGTATTTTCATGCTCAGCACTTGCTCAGAACTTGTGAGCACTTCATGAGCTACTGATTAATATAGCACCCATTCCACACCATTTCTCACAAGTACACTGTCAGTCTGTACATTTCCAGCTTGCTTACAGTACAACAGCTGTTGTACACACGTAACTCACATATCTTGTGAGACATGGTTGCATATTCAGTGCTATTGCCTGTCTATATGATGAATATGTTGTACATGTGGCAATAGAGCAATTGTCTCATGTACACAGTAAATGCTCAGCTCCCAACCTACGACACTACAGCCTGTGGGAGATGCACATATGCAGCCCTGCTGGGGGTAATGCTGTCACCAACCCTGACTGAACCTGACAGTCATGTGGGGATGTGTAACATTCGCAACATACCCCACTCATCACATAGTCTCACAAGATCTCCACCACCACAGGCCACACATATGAGTACAACTTGTGCAGTACCTCTCCATACTCTGTGTAGGCACCAAAGGCAGCCCCCATCACCAAACACAACAACAATAACTTATAGCCCACAGACTCATGTGTGCCCATCACTTACAGCCAATAGGGTGTTATAACACACACAACACACCTGTCATAGGTGACTCTGTAGGAGGTCACACTGATGTTCCACTCAGCAGGCTACACAAGGCGATAGTCACTTACATCTTGCTGTCGGGTAACTGGTTCTGCAACATAACCTATGCACCCATGCCACACCTCACCAGGTATAATTTGACTGTCATTCTCCATGTTAGTGTGACTGCCCTGAGATGCAACTTCACAGACTACGTGTGCAGGGACATGCAATAGCGCACCAATCTTGTAGCCCTGAAGGTATGGGCCAAGCCCTGGGGAGCATTATGCATTCATCTGGACCTGTTACCACTGTACAATGACTGACTGTGTCACTTCAACAGTTGCTATGCTTCTGCTGTCATTCCACAGGCATCTGGTATTTGTCCACTTTGACTGACATGGTCAACAAAACATGATGCTTTGGTACAGATGACCTGCACCTGTCAGCCCTGGGAGTACAGATAACATGTAAGGCTCTTGCTGCTTCTATACTGCCTGTCTTGCACAGTTTCCCATAACATTCACCACCAGAACGGGAACAGGCAAGCAAAACATGGGGTCATGTGACGCAAAGCTTGACATCTTCATCTCTGATGCATGCAGGCAAGGCACTCCTTATAATGGACCACTTCAATATCTCTGCAGTGACTGGGACCTGCCTCTAGGCTCTGCAGAGCACACCTGCAATGACAGGTTATACACAGACCATACCTTTCAGTCATGTAACCTGGACCGGCACACCCACGGCTGAGGTGTTCCCATATTCCACTATGTTGTACACACATCCTGGCTAGCTACTTAGCACAATGCATCAGAGGTGCTCCACGTGCAACTAACTGTGGCCAGAAATGCTATACACATTGTAACAAGCTACAGATTCAACAACATGCCCCATGGTTACCAGACCTCATTTCCTGGTGTACTGGACAGTAGGGCTCCGACAGGTACTACTGATGTGAGACTGACACTACCCCACACTTAACTGGGATAGCCACTCATGTACCGACACATTAGGCCAACGCTGTCCAGGATTCATAACCTCCACTCGGCTGGATCAACCCATACACACCACCTCCAAGACCAACAATATCCTTGACATGGACACTACCAACATGTGACTGGTGTTCCACACCTGGGGTTATGCCCTCATTGGTGGATTCCGAACATATGCTAATCACCCTTGTTATCCACATCCCGGCACCACACAATGCCTACTACAGACATCTTATGACAGCAGTAGTTAACATCATGACACCCGTGCAGATGGACAATGCACATACAAATGCTGAAACATACCCCAGTGCACTTCATTAGCACTTACACGACTGCATGGATCATGCTATTCCACACAGAGCCATGATGGTACCCACCAGATAATGGACACCACTCTGGGGGTCCAGTTCCATGGACATAATTTACAACAACAGGTGGAGGCTGTTGCAAAGTGGAGTACAATCCCATGGGTGGGGTAGCTCACTGGTCAGCCTCAGTAGGGCTACAGGATCCCTCATCACATACTCCAAAACTAGCTACGTAAACATTACTGCGACACATTCCATGGTGTACCACAAGGCGTTATGGAGGTATGTCAGTAGTCAATGGCAATACCCACAGCTGCTCTGACATACAGCAGTTACTCAGGAACATTACAGAACCAGGTGATGTTGGCAACATTCAGTGCTAACATTACACCCTCTCACTCCCTACAGGGCCACAATCCATGCAGGAACATTGCAGTGTCCCTGCGGTCACACCTACACAGTACTAACCTGCACTCTATATGGCCTGGAACACTGGCCCCATGTGACCGTCCAACATCCCAGGCTGTGATTAACACAAACCTCTGAATGACATGTCTCCCCACTTGGCCACCATATTCAGTAATAGCCTTGTTTCAGACATTGTGGCCCCTGAATGGCACACAGCAACAGTTATCACACTCTACACAGGTGGCGCCACAATGCAAGAGGAGGACTATTGCCCTATACACCTGACTGGACTGTTCTGCAAGGCTATGGGGCACATCATCATGGAAGTCATTCACAGAGACATTGGTGGGCTCTGGTCCTTTGATGGCACCCAGGTTGGACTTGTTAGGGCCAGAGCATGGCTCCTACACCTGGTGTACTCCTTTGATACAGTTACCAGGGTAGTTGATGATGGTAAGGGGGTTCACACAGCCTACATTGTCCTCTCATTGCCTTTCAGCACCGTTCTCCATTCTGGTATTGACAACATACACATCCACCTGCACATCAACCCCTATGTCCCAGGATGTTATGCAAAGTGGCTCACGGACAGGACACACACAATGAGGGTAGCATACCATAGTACCTACTGTATTTCAGTTACACTTGGCGTACCACAGTCCTTAGTAATAGGGCCCCTCATGTTTGGTATATGCTTCCCTGAGGTACAGGCTAGCATAGAGGGACTTTCCCTGCCTAGCTTTACAGACAACTGCATACAAAGCACCATGATTGATCCACCAGCTGATACTGACTCCCTCCATAAGGGTGTCACTGTGACAGATACCTGATATCAATATCATGGCCTCAAGCTGCATGACACAAGGTGCATGAACATCCCCTTTGCATTACACCATTCACCCACTGACTATCACATAAGTGGTAGTCACCTACATACATGTCACATTGTACGTGATCGTAGTACACACGTATGTCGCACCCACTCCTTTGATAACCATATTGCCACTGTGGCGTGGATATCCTTCTATGTGGCCACACTTATCTGTACTGGGTTTGTAGCTGGAACATAGGCACCCACTGTACCTCTGAACTCCAGACGTATACACACATTCAAGGGTACAACACCCCATTTAGGGTGTACCTTTACACAACAGCTACGGCTTTACATACCACAACATTAACACGCCATGACGTTTATTGAGCTCCAACGGTTGACGTATGGGGCAGAACAACAGACACCACGTCTGTACACATTTGCATACTACATACTCAGGGCTGACCTCCATTGAACAGACAGGGCCCACGTCCACAACAATATTCATGGATATACTCCACATAAGCGACATAAGCAAAAGCCACTGTCAGCAACATGCTCATGGATATGTGCACACACCCAATGATGAGTGGGATGTGCTTGAGGGTTACATACCCAAACCAGACACTCACCATGCTTTGGAACATGATTCCTATGTACATCACGCAGGGACACTCAGTAGCACTGTTCATGTGATACCTCACTTGGTGGATGGGAGACACATGTATGCCAGGGATCACTGCAGTGGCTGTACTGTGCAGAGGTGCAGGTAACACATGGCTCTGCTGTTCACAGACAGGACACTACCCTAGAGAGGTGCCGCTGGTGTGAACACTGTAGTTGAGCTTACACATAGACTTGCCAGACTGCATAGTACCCCAATATGAACCTGTGAAGCTATTACATGTCCTTTGTGCATGGTTAATTGAGTAGCTCTTCCATTTAGATTAGTTATCATGCTATTACAGTGTCCCGTGAATACAAGCCATATATATCCTGTTATTGTATATTGTACATGCCAATACCTTTGGTATGCATGATATGCCTGTCATGCTGTGTAGAATATCTGACATATCTACCTACAATACTGTTCATTACACATATTTTACATAGTATCCCATAATGCAAAGCATACTTGCACAGCGGGACCACCTTAGACATGTCATTGTTGTCATATGCCCATACACATGCCTACTGTGACAGTATATCGACATATACTATCCCCTGCTATGGCACGCACTTGTTGGACATACCCTACCACTGACGGCGGGTGGTATGGAATTGTTCTGTTTAAAGCCCTCATGTAGCATCCCTTGTGGTGTCTGTGATGTTTACCTTGTGGCCCACTGCAGGACACACAATTTCTACAAGCGTTACTATGCTCAGCAAAACATCAGTACATAATACCTTTTCCCACTTTATGCTTTGCGGACATTTTTAATTAATACAACACAGGCTATACATACACTAACATAATTAATACAAAACAGGCTATACATACACTTACATACCGAGTGTTCTACATACCTTGTTATTGTTCTGGACTTTCATGACTATCTCTCTTACACTGTTTAAACAGTTCTATGGTATGAGCATACGGTTTGAATGTCTGGCAAGTCATCCTTATATACGTCGATACCTGTAACATGTGGTTTCCTGCCGCCAATTGGTGTTCCTGAGTGATTTATTACTTGCACATCAGCTGTGCAGCTACTCCATTCGACAGTTACGTGGCAACAGTGGGGTATAATTGAATTCTCCACTTGGGCATTGCCCATTTGCCCTACCTATGGGGAGATGGCCTGCATTGTTGTGAGTAATTGCAACTGCTATGTGTAGAGACACAGATAGTTGGATTCATGTCCCCCGTGGATTGTGTGTGATGGCTAGAGTATGTGGTTCTACATGTGGGTGTACCTGTCATCCCAACCGTCTGATAAGGGACTATTTCAAACAAAACCTGTAACATCGCCGTTTGTTCCATTATACAATGGCTACGATTTCACATGGCGCCTTTAAATGTATCTCTCACAAGGTATGTTAACGCTTCTGCAGATGCAATTGACTGACTGGATGTTTGTGCTGTAATTACAGTCTGTATTGCTATAGTTTCGTGTATGGGGGATGTAGGTGGGTGTACCTAGCATATACAGGTTTGTGGGGTTTGCATTTCTACATATTTTAATTGGTTTCTATATAGTATGCAGGTGAGGTTGATACTTCCATACCTCCGGAATTACAGCTATATGTAAAGGAATGTTATTAAATGACAGCTGTCCCGTGTATTTCCATCCCAGATATTTGCAGACATTGCAGTTGTGTTGGTAACTGAACCTCTTTGGCATGGGTTGCCACCTTTTCAAATGGCCATTGTGGGACACTTGCAGGACACACATCAGTGTTTACAGGCCGACATATACCCATGGTCAGTACACAGGATAGCACATACTTTTATCCTCAATACATACTTATTGTTGTAGGACTTTGGCTACTTATCATATTGCATGTAACATTTACGTTTCTTACATACAGGCATAACTATTTAATGCAACTATTACATAATATATGGGACATAATAATGTCCTAAAATCTCAGGCAGTTGCTCTTTGTAATGTTTTATGTCAGGACACAACTGCCCAGGGAGGGGCTCTCCCTCCTAATGTGGGACAGGTGGTAACCGTATGCCTATGGCTAGCTATAACCACACCTACTGTAATGATCTACCTCCGAGTTGGCACTGACAGACACACGATGCAGACACACACACACACATTACAGTCACACGGAAGCGCACATGGCACCCTCAACACACACATACACAGACTAAGGCAATCACAAACACAGTTGAACACAGTACCTACGTGGACCGCAACACCGGCAGCGATAACTAAATGTCCCTTCATATCATGATAATATTACTCGCAGTTCTAGTGTTCCGGTACTGTGTTCTTTCGGTCTTTCAGCCTCATGGTTACACGTGTCAGTATGTGACACTTTCCATAGTTGGTGGTATCCTATTTATTTGTACCTCCAAGGTTTTATGAATGCCATTGACCTATCTATATATTTGCAGATATCGGTGAATCCGTATATATCAACATATATCTCTCTATCACCCTTTCTATCTGTATTATATATATGCATATATATATATATATATATATATATATATATATATATATATATATATGCATATATATATATATATATATATATATATCTGGCAGAGAAAGTGAACTGCAAAATACACGTTTCATTGTGTACTTGTCGGTGTATACTGTTTCCTGGACTCCGCACGTTTGTGCCTGAACCTGTCACATTACACACTTGCCATAGGTACATCTTGGCTACCATAGTGTTAGGTGATTGTATACATGATTGCGTGTTCTATTCCTGGCAGTGGCCATTTTACCCTTCAGAGCAGACGCTATTAGTACAGGGGTGAATAACTCTGGTTTCACCTGTTCTGGACATCATTGACCGTGATCTGCGCGATATTCAGAGAAGCTTAGCCCTATTTCACGCATATCCGTATAGTCACATTTAAACGACGCTTACTAGCACTGGGAAATGCATATTCCCGCTAACGTGTGCTAAACATGATCTGATGACCTGCATCCAACATGCATTATTCGTGCCTTCGGAATTACGTTACATCCCCTGCAGGATGTGGGACTGGGAACATGCACGATGGTCACTGCATTTACCACTTGGCCATCTGGGATTTGTACACGTGTTATGGTGTTTTGTATGTGGAGTATACTATGGCTGTTACTCCATACTGCACTCACATGGGTAACTCATTTAGTTTACATATGGATGAGTCCAATTAATAGCATGTCTATGTGATGTTTACTGGATGTGCTCCAGCATTGAGTATGTATATCACAGTGAGCCACACACGATAATGTGCTACACCTTCAAACGACCGTTGGTGGAGCATGCTGGGGTGACGAATACTTGTCATGGGTACACCCCATGCCTTGCCACAACATCCATGATTACATTATGTGGAGTCCCTCATTAACACAGCAGGGAATCCATGCAGAGTGTGTGGAGAACAGTGCTTACACACATGTGATAACGCAATTGCCTCTGCTCCACTGAGCGACAGTTGGTTACTTGATGTTGTGGTGACAGCAGACACTGTTTGCCTCATTTGGTGTATGGCCTCTAACAATCGGGTGTGTACCTACCGATGTACCTAGGAACCTATACACGCAGCACCAACAAATGCTGATAGGCGCATGTACTGTTCAGGTGTTGACATTCCTTGTTCCAATAGCTGTTGTGTGTACAATGTTTGAGGGCTGCCTATGTAGGATTCACACAGTAGGCCACCTATACATTACAATTTACAGGTGGTCGTGTGTGTGTGCCATCCATTTTACTGTGTGTGCAGGTGGAGAGGTGTGTCAGTCCGTAGGGGCCTACACTGTCAGAGTATGTGCTATACATTCCCTCTTTGCCAAGGCGTAGGCATATTGGGCACGCCTCCGTCTGCCTACTGGGGCTGGCACAGATTTTCATGGTCTGAATCCCTCTGTGCCTGTGATGGCCTTGGCAGTTGCGGTGGGCTATGAGAGCCTTCACCATTTTGTCAATGCTGCAGCTGTTTCCGCAGGATCATATTATGTAGCATGGCACATACTATGAAGATGTGGGCACACGTGCCTGGAGAGTACTGCAAGGCTCCACCAGATGTGTCCAAGCAACGGAACCGTGATTTCAGCATTCCGAACACACGCTCTATGATGATTCTGGTTTGTGCGTGTGCCTCATTATGGCGTTTTTGCATGGGTGTGTGTGCATTTCTGATGGGAGTCATCATCCATGGCTCCAGTGCATAGCCAGCATCCCCCACAAGGTGGCCATGTGGGATGTCCCCCCTGACAAATACCTGATACAGATGTGAGGCATGCCAGATATGGGAGTCATGGTAGCTTCCAGGGCTGCCAGCACACACATCCATGATAATGCCCTGGGCATGCACACGACCTGGCAGTTGATGGAGTGGAATCCCTTGTGGTTTATGTCATGCCTACCATGCTCACTGGGTGGTGACTTGATATGTATGTGCGTGCAGTCCATCGCACCCAGTACCTCCGGGTAGTGTGCCACATGGTGGAAGTGACGCATATTGCTGGCCAACTCCTCTTGAGTTTGGGAGAAGTATATATGCTCATTGGCATGTGGTAAAATGGCATCCAGGAACTGGTGTAGTACCCTGGATGCTGATGCCTGTGAGATCCCCGTTATATCTCCAGTTGGCCTTTGAAAGGTACCTGTGGCTAGTATTCACAAGCTTACACATGCCTTCGTGTCCACTGAGATGGGTTCCCCTCTGTTGTTTCTGGCTCTCAGGCATGGCCGGCACAGCTCAACTATTTGCTGTAAGATGTCCCTGTCCACCCTGTAACACTCTACTATCTCCAGATCATGTAGCCCCTGGTAGGTTACCCTTGGTCTGAACACTCTTCTGCTCCTCCAGGGCCTGCGGTGGTTGTCAGCATCATCCTCCACAACACCGTCAGTCTCTAACACATGGTGATGAATCACAGCTATGGCAGCTCCCAACATGTACATTCTAAAAGTTCCCCGTGTGTTTACACCTATGGTGCAGTGTTTGGGAATACACAGGTGTGTGTAGGGTGCTTTCACACTTTATACTATTGTGCTGTGAACACCAATGATGTCATAGGGTGTGTATGTATGATCATAGCTACAGGGTATCTTATGTGTTTTACTACAGGAACTACTATTGTGGTGCCTTTGGTGTTGAATTACATTTGGCTGCATTGGATTACCTCTTGCCCTTCCCTTTACATTTCTTCACGTTTCACCTACCATTTTCTGTCATGCATCCAGCAGCCTGCTTTCATTTCTACTTTCCTAGGCCTGACTTATCTTGCGTAATGTGTTCTATTGCCGGTCTACTGTAGGTTTGCTTTGCTCTGCTATGACAGTTCTCCTTTCTTTGCAATCCGATGCCTCCCCTATTCTGTTTTGCAGGTTTCTGCGAGCAGACTTGTCAGCTGCCGTTGATTGCCCACTGTGAGTTAATAGGTGTTAATTGCTCAGTTGTACTCCAATTACCCTACTGCGGCATTTCCTTCTTTTCTTCCCCTGACCTTCCTGTTTGTGCTATGGTTCGTGGTGCGTGCATCTGCTTACCGGGTTTCAGGCATGTTTTCATCCCCGTACACATGCTCTTTCGGGCACCATATGTGCTCTCAGCTAAACGATTCTATACCTACCTCCCCACCCCTGTCCTGCAGCTTTGCTTAGCAATGGCCAGGCCAGATTTGCATTGCTCCAATGCGCTTACAGATACAGTGGCACACCTGACTGCTGATGTCATGTATACCTCTGAGCCACTCCTTGGTGTTATAGCGCTGCGCTGTATGGTACATCTTTAATCCGGTGGGACATTTGCGATTCAGTATTACCTGCCTCATTTGCATGGCATTGACTACTAATTCATAGTTACAGCGCCGAACACTGTCACAGACCCTTAGCAACCCTTGCAGCTTGGTTGTGGTGTACCATGCATACCATTGCGTATTATGGTGAAATCCTGATTTGTATTACATTGCGATTTTATGACATTTGTATATATTTTCTTTGTGTTCCAGTTTGCGCACACATGCTCTGCAGTTGTACTTTGCATTACTATGGACATGACATTAAATGTTGTTTTTTAGGTGTTGTGCATCTTGTCTTATGCCATTGGCTGTGTATTTAGCCATTGGCATATGTTAACTTTGTAATACATGAGTCTGGTCCACTTCCATAGCTCCGATGTTCTGTTTGGGAAAATGTAAACCGTGTTTTTTGGTTTATATTTCCGTGGGCTTACCCTACGCCTGCACCACTTCATGAATCGCTATGTACCTTCATTTGCATGGGGTGATTGCATACCTAAGCCAAGGGCTGCGCAGTTCTGGCATATGCCGGTAGTGCACGTGGAATTGGATCGTACCTGAATCGCTCGATGGCCATATTTGGTGTTATACCGCCTACGCTACGCCTGCACCTGGTGCAAGCTTCATGAATCCCGGGGATTGTTTTATATTGGCTGGCACTCAGTTTGAAGCTTAAAAGTTGGTAAACTTCCATTTGCAGGCTGATAATTTTTTTTTCACTGCATCAGTCAGCTTTTATTTAGAATGTAATTGTTTTAAGCCAAACGCAACAACATTTTAATAAACTTTCTTATAAAGCTTGGCCATAACATCACAAAAAAGTGAAATCATAAAGTCCGTCATTATTACTAGAATTACATTTACTATCTGATTATCTCAATGGACAGTTAATCATTTAGCCAATGAGAACAATTCCATAGAGCCTGAAGAACAAAGGTAACTAAGTGTTCTGTCTGCCAAAGACATAACATGGAACTCTGATTTTCAGTATTTAAGTAATAGGCAAAAACTCTCAGTGTTTGGAAAGGATGCATCAAGCTTTCTAAGCAGTCTCCTTCCTGTCAGGATAATACTTTGTAACAAAAAAAATCCAGCACTGTAAGGTGTTTCTCGAGTGCACTTTGTACCACACAGTACTAATATGTGAAAATGGTGAAACAGAACTGGTATCTTCTGCAGTGTAATATGCACTGCATTGCATTTAGTCTTGAAAAATTAGGAAGATGGCATTCCACTAGCTAGTGCCATCCATAAAAGACACAAACCAAGGTATCCACAATCCTTTTGTGGAATCAGGCACCTCATCAGGTTATATTTGCAAGGCAACAAATAAACACAGCCAGAGCCAGTATCTGTTTAACTAATGAAGCCTCAACATTATTGTTTAAGGTTTGAAAATATAAAACTATTTAATTGGTCTTATCAGTGGATATGGGTGGGCATTATTCTTTACCTGTCCAGAGAGCTTAGTGCAGTTCAGGTATGTGCTGTACATATCTAGTTCTGCCAAACACAGGGGTCTTGTCAGGTTTCAGGTTTGCTTATAAAGTGGGAGACAGAAAAATGCCTTGCATATCCTTGCCAAGTGGGCTAAAGGCCTATGAATATTGGATATCATTTTAAGGACTCTTAATGATAGCCCACAGAGTAACTGTAGCCATTCGAGTAAAGTATCATCTACCTTGATAAATCTCAGAGTTTCAGAGAGAGAGAGAAAGAGAGAGAGAGACAAAGAGAGAGAAGAGAAAAAGAGGAATAGACAGAAGGAAAACAGGATTTAATGTATTCTGCAATTCATTATTGTCCAAAGATCATTTTGCATGTAAATACATACTGTATTTCCACAGTCTGTCATCCAGAGCACAGGCTGTAGCTGATCATAAGGTCAGATGGTTAAGAAAAGAAAATCTGTCAGGCTACATCATAACTGCCTTCTCTGTAATCTGTCTTACAAGTGGTGCAGTAATTCTTACCTGGAGTTGTCCAATCAGAATAGCTATATCTCTCTATAGATATATAGACACATAAAACATACACACAGACAGATACACACACACACACACACACACACACACACACACACACACACACACACACACACACACACACACACACACACACACACACACACACACCTCTATATATCTATCTATCTATCTATCTATCTATCTATCTATCTATCTAGGTTTATTATCATATCTGTGAACTGCAGGTGATATAGCATGGGTTAGTTGAAAGGCAGTTTTCCAGGAGGCACAATGCTCAAACCAGGTAACATTGAATACACTACAGCAAATGGGTAGTGTACTTCAATTATCTGAGTTCAGCATTTGGAGATCATGGTACAGTGAGGAACAGCGAATTAACCCATTTGCTTACTGTAGTGCAATCTCGGAATTGGTATATATATTTATATATATATATATATATATATATATATATATATATCTACATATATATATATATATATATTTATATATATATATATGCATATTGCAGGGGTGTGTGCAGGGGGACTTGACCCCCTGCAAAATAGTGAAGTAAATGTACTGTTCACTGTAGAGTGCAATGGTACACTAGATTACATAGCATGGGTGACTGACGTCACCTCCTGCTATTTTGAATACATCAAACTATGGGTGTCGATTTATTCAGCTTTGACATGGCTGCCATATTGATGATCCATATTCAGCATTTCAGGTTGACATTGTGAGCAGTCAACTAATGCAGTTTCTCAGATAAACCATATATGTAGATAGATATGTGTGTGTGTATGTGTGCCATGTATGTGTGTGTGTGTGTGTGTGTGTGTGTGTGTGTGTGTGTGTGTGTGTGTGTGTGTGTGTGTGTGTGTGTGTGTGTGTGTGTGTGTGTGTGTGTGTGTGTGTGTGTGTGTGTGTGTGTGTGTGTGTGTGTGTGTGTGTGTGTGTGTGTGTGTGTGTGTGTGTGTGTGTGTGTGTACGTGTGTGTGTGTGTGTGTGTGTGTGTGTGTGTGTATGTGTGTGTTTGTGTGCACATGCTTGTGTGTGTAATTTATAAAATGGTCAATGAAAACTGATCATATTGTTAACTACCTGTGCAACAAAACATCAGATCTGTTCCTCATACAGAAGAAAGTTGACTTTCTATCTTTGTGTCTCAAATGTTCATTATTGTATGTCTCAGCCGTATGGGTTTTGAAGTTCTGAAACTTCGATAAAACAACATAAACCCATGCAACTACACTCTATTTATCTTTTCTTATGATACTGTGAAAAATTCCCTCCAAAAACTATGTAACAACAAGCCCCTATAAATCAACTTTTGTCTTTTTTCAAACTCCATAATACCTAACTCTTCTCAGCCATAAGAGAGACAAAAAAATGAATTACCGCTGTTTTCCCCAAATCTCATGTCTGATAAATTGAATTTCAAAATCTTTTCACAGAAGAAAACTGAAATTGAAGTGTTTTATATACATATGCATACACAACTATCTATATCTATAATCTACATTTATATATTTATGTATATATATCTATATATATATATATATATATATATATATATATATATATATATATATATATATATATATATATATATATATATATATATATATATATATATATATATATATATATGTGTGTGTGTATATATATATATATATATTTACGTATACCAGCCCTGATGCACAACACTTATATATATATATATACATGCCTCCACACATATATATATATATGAGAATATAATACAATGTCTTGTTGTGACACAACGCTATATAGCATATATATATATATATATATATACATATATATATTGATATATTGGTCTTTAGATAATTTATTATTTGTACTGATTCCAATGAAGGTTTAGATTACCAGAAATAATTGGGAAGGTCAATACAAATTTCATAGGAAGAAATGCACATTGTTTCATTGCTTAGGTCTCACTGTTTTCTTATATAGCTCCCCTGCAAAGCAAATGGCACATGGAAAATAGGTTTATATTAGTTATCTCTTCAACATTTTATGCAAGAAAGTACTTCATTGTCAACCCATTGATTCCTGTTGTATTGAAACACAATAAAACTGCTAACAACCAATGTTTTCAGGTAGGCAAGCACACTGCTTCTCCAAACCACTGCATTTCTAAATGTATTAACTCTGTCATCTCACAACAATGAGGATATGGGGAATCTGCTTTAACTCTCCTGACCAGTCTTGTTGAAACTGAAATTCAAAGGTGGCTCTTTACACTTAATTTCCCTGGTTGATAATATTTTATTTTTAACTGATCACCTCCATTTTGAACATGGATTATTCAATTGTGCTTCTAGACTAAGTGGAATTTTACATTTTACTACATTTGCTTAATGGCAGGAGACAAGAAGTTTATCTAGTCTACCCTTATATGTTTATTTAACATACAGAGTCTCCTGTCTCCCTGTTGGTCACCCCATCTTTTTTCCACCTGTCCTTTGCACTCCAGACTGCCTCCATTGATTCTGTTTCCAGCACACATTGTAGTAGTCTTTTCCATATGGCCACAGTCATCCCTGTGACAAAATACTTTGGAAGATCATTGAGTAGTTAGTCTCCACAATTTACTGCCTGTCTCCCCTCCACCCCCTTCTGTTTTTTATATTCAGAATGGCCCATTTACATGCCCATGATATCGCCAATATCACATGCCTCCCTGCTGCTTACTGTATCAGGCAATAAGGACTTTAGCTTATCTAGCCTCTGGTCATACTTCTACAATTCCAATGGATCTATCTGGTCATATTTCTTCCCTTTCATCTCATTGATATTTCTGGTAGTTTCTTCCCCTAGATTTCTTCCACCAGCCTAACATGTCTTTCCTTTTTTGGCATTCAAAATGCACTCACTTCTCAAGATGTGATCTAAGCACTTCCACTATGAGTGGACCAATTCAAATTTATCGAGTCTCAACTCCTGAAAACTCAACCTGCCAAAAAGAATTACACATGAACACTGTTTCACTGCTTTTTGCAGGGGAGAAGCCCTGCTGGACCCCCCTGCCTCCTAAATTATACCTTCAACTTCACCATCACACTATAAGAGGGAAAGGAGGCAAACACCTGCAAATGGCACTTAAGGCCTGCACAATTCTCCAGCAATTCTTTTTAATAGGAATGCTCTTTCATGTTCACTCCTAAAAGACCATCAAAGTATTTTACTCAATGTGATCCCATTACTCCCCCTTATTGTTTTTGTTGGGTTCTCCAGAATTGAGTACAGTATTCGAGATTTGTTCTTTGTGTCATGCAATACATGAGAAGTATAATATATGTGGCTAGATGCTATAGCCCACCGAATAGTATTCGCCATACTTACTGTCTTCTATACATGTGTCTGATGGTATAAAGATGGCAGTAATAATTACCCATTAGTCCTTTTCACCCACTTAACTGAGTTTAAAATTCCTTAATTTGTTTGTGACCTTTAACTTGTTCCACCAAACCTCAGTTTCCTCCTCTCTGTGTGTAGGGGACTTCCAGGTCCTTTCTCAAGCTTTTGCACCTTTTAAGGCTATGGACATTATGTCTGTGGCGTTTGAAAAAAGGCTTGGTTTTAGTGACCTCTTTATATTATCAGAGATTAATAAGTTGACCACTGAGAATCCAAGTACTGACCTTTGTGACACTCCACTGGCCACTTTATTCAAGAGACTCTTCTTAACCATTACCTTTTAAAGTCCTCCTCATAGCCATTCTCACACCTTATTTGCAAATTTATGTCCCTTTCATACATGTTATGCTATCAAATACTCTTTATTGTGGAGCTGACCTAAGACCTTATTGAATTCCAGACTGATCACATCAGCAGCTCCTCTTCCAACACTGCTTTTGCCTAGTCATTGAGGTGCAAGAGGTCTGACTGTTAAAATGGCAAAATCATGCGGATTTAGGTTCAGAAGGTAGTTTGTCCTTTATAAAGGCTTCAACAGTTCCATTCAGAATCACCTCCATCCCCTGCCAAGCTACTGCCATGAGGTTAACTGGCCTGAGATAACTGGATAGGATTTGGCCTTGAAATAATGAGCAACACTGAGCAGATATCTCTTGCCTGAGTTCAGACCTAAGGCTCTACCAATCTTCATTTAGAGTATGCTAATGGTGACTTGTGAATCCCCATGACAGGAGGGGTATTGACCTTACAGTGTAGACCCTTTGAAGTTATAAATTGGTGAAGTTTATTAGTATGCAGTATTGAAACAAGGTTTTGCCTTTTAAAGATGATGCAGTTTTTCAGTGAAACAGCACTTCCACCTATAAGAAGGACTTGGTATTGTTTACAGTATCTTGGGAGAAACACAACTACCTATAGCATAAAATTTCACATGCAGGCTGGCTATGCAACTTCTCCTGTATGACAGCCCTGCTACTGTAGGCAAGCTCTCTAGAGCAGTACAAGTCCTGCTATACAGATGGAGATGAGCGGCAGAAAAACTTGGTCAGACTTGGCAGCCTGTTGAATCCTCAAGCAGGACCATGCTTTGTCAGGAATGGATAATGGATGAGATGCTTTGCTATACACTTTCCCACGATGTCATTAACCACTCCTTGCATAGTGAGTATCACAACCATTCACTAACTTAGTGCTGTGAGATACTGATGTGCTTGCACTTCACTTCATAGGATGATTTCATTCCCAGGAGCAGGGATAAAATTCAAGTATAATGTCGTAAAGCAAGATGGAAGAGGTTGTCCTCTGTGCTACTCCAACCTTCTGGGATCCCACCCATGCATTGTAATCACTGATTTTTAACTTTCATCATGTACTAACTGTAGATATGGTAAACATTTCTGAGAAAGCCAGGGTACATTCAACTCCTAACATTCTTAGCACTCCCCATTTACCCTCTTGGCTACTTCTTTCACTATCAATACCATTATAATATTGGTTCCATTTTAAGCATAAAAAATGAAGCCTAGTTTTTACCTTCCTCACTACCTTTCTTACCTTCTCCTATATCCTGTCCAATTAAGTCTTGACAATATACTGTGTCCACATCTGCCCTATTTCCAGTCTCAAGGTTCTAATCTCCCTGCAAACAGAATTATAGATTATCAATACTATTTGTACAACTATAATGCTGATTCACTGGACCTGCATATCCCCCTGGACTGCAGGGTGTAGCTCCTTACACTTATTATTTCATGCATTTTATCTTGTGTCTTCCTGGTTAGTTAGAGGTCCAACCTCTCCCCTTCTTCTGATTTATCTCCCCATTGTTGCCATCACTTTCTCTTCTGCACTGCATTTTTACAATCGGCTCTCATCTTTCTATCCCCAACCTACTTCTTGATATTTTGTTCACTGTTTCCTACTTCACTCTCCCTATCTGTCCATTGCAGATGGGATTCCATTTCTGTTGGATCCCTTGATCCATGCCCTCCCCTGTTAGTTCCTCACTTGTAGTACCAACCCATTTCCCCTTGTTGCCCAGCTTCTATTATTTCCCAAATGAATTCTGCTTCTAAATCTATTGGGTCTCAGGTTATGACTCCCTCCAGTCCTGGCAACTTCCAACATGTCTGCATGATTCTTCTGACCAGGCAAAAGATAAAACATGAAACAGTACACTATTATTCTTCTGTCCATTCAAAGCCCTTAAACCTTAGTTACTAAGCCAAGACTCTTACTGCCTCTGAAATCAGCCTCCTGAATTCTTACTTTCCAACTGCTCTCTCCTCATTTCCTGTGTGTCACACAGCTCAGCCCTCCTATTATATTCTCCTTTGTTACACTGTCGGCTGCCTATATCCTATATAGTACTCTTCTTTACTGGCATTGAGAAGTGCTGGTAAAGAACATCTTCTATATCCTGGTAAGTTTGACCCTTTGTTTATCCCCTTTCCTTACTTTTTCTGTCAGATATTAATTAACTCACTCATGCTACCCTCTCTAACAAGCACAAGAATATATGTTTGGGTTTAATTCTTGGCTCCCTATTGAAATAACACAAAACTGAAAACGGGTTGCAGGAAGGAAGGCACCAAACACAAAACATAAGAACAAGCAGTTTAATCCAAAATGAAGCGCTTTTATCACAATAAATACTGTGACCTCTTCAGATAAAAACAACATTGAGAGCATGCCCTTAAGTAGTCAGTGAGCAGTAGTTAATTAGTTAGGTAATTAACCAATATTAGTTAATCAGTTCATTTCATTCTTCTTGACAACAAATTGAAAACTAGTACTCATAGAAACTACAGTTTCTAAAGACTACAAAAGTGTCACAAACACAGTTGGACACACCCACATGCAAAACTCAAACCCTAACCCTACAGAAGAAATAATACTAAATGTTCTTATATACCATAAAATACCTACAAAGGTTTTTGTACTTTATAAGTACGAAATATCTAAATTACATGACATGGTAAACCCATGTTCGTTCCTACTATTGTTGATTTTTAAGGTCTTATGTAGAATTAATACATACTTTACATGAACTCTATATGTAAAACCCTATCTAGTAAGGCTTTTTAATTTCAGAATACATACCATAGAACATCTTTCATTTAGACCTGGATACTGCCCTGCATTGGTGTTCAACTGCCATATTAATTCTAAATGTTCTAACTCCAGTGAAACTGGACCCCAGTGTTATCGGGTACAATTTGGTCTATTGCCCTGAACAGAAACTTGTGATCCATGTATTTGCGGATATGTTTAGCTAGGGCACTATCTTCACTCAATTTGCCAATGTGGTATAGATGTTCATATATTCTTTCCCGCAATTTCCTATCTGTTTTCCCTATATGGAATGCGGGACACATTTGGCATTGGGCTAGGTATATGACCCCTTTAGACTGGCAGTTTAATCTAAATCTGGTGGTGTACTGAGTGCCTTTAATCTTAAACTTCTGACCCACATCCATATGTTTACAGTACTTACACATACCACATTTATACATCCCACATCTACTGACTCGTGTATTAGAGTTTCTTTCAACTAGATTTTTTATTGTACCCGATAACATAGGGGGTCCAGTTTCACCGGAGTTAGAACGTTTAGAATTAATATGGCAGTTGAACACCAATGCAGGGCAGTATCCAGGTCTAAATGAAAGATGTTGTATTGTATGCATTCTGAAATTAAAAAGCCTTACTAGATTGGGTTTTACATATAGAATTCATGTAAAGTATGTATTAATTGTGGGTCTACCTGAAAACGCCAAAATTGCAGAATGCCGACAATGAGAACACAGACACCAGAAGATCAACAACAGAGAAGACCAACAGTTGAGGATCCCGATGCTGAGAACACTGACATGTTAAGGTAAGTGTGCGATAGGGACGGACGTTGGGGTCAGGATGTGGGTAAGGTAAGTGTGTGATAGTGATGGACTTGAGGGTTAGGGGTGGGTTAAGTGAGTTAGGGTTAGGGTGCGGGTAAGGTAAGTGTGTGATAGTGATGGACCTTAGGGTTAGGGTTTGGGTTAAGGTTAGTGCATAGATAATTGTGTATGTAAGGTTTAGTGTAGGTTTGTAAGGTTTTTGGTGTGCTTGTATTGTGTGTGTGTTTTTTGGGAAAGGTATTTGTTTTGTGGTTTGTCAGGATTTTGGTTTGTCGGGTATGTGAAGTTTCATGTTTTTGAACTTTTTTTTTTTCGTGTCGGTTATTTCGGTGTTGGTGTTTTAGCTTGTTGGTGTTTTCAGGTAGACCCATTAATTGTACATAAGATCTTAAAAATCAACAATAGTAGGAACGAACATGGGTTTACCATGTCATTTTAGTAATTTAGATATTTCGTACTTATAAAGTAAAAAACCTTTGTAGTTGTTTTATGGTATATAAGAATATTTAGTATTGTTTCTTCTGTAGGGTTAGGGTTTGAGTTTTGCATGTGGGTGTGTCCAAATGTGTTTGTGACACTTTTGTAGTCTTTAGAAACTGTAGTTTCTATGAGTCCTAGTTTTCAATTTGTTGTCAAGAAGAATGAAATTAACTGATTAACTAATACTGGTTAATTACCTAACTAATTAACTACTGCTCATTGACTACTTAAGGGCATGCTCTCAATGTTGTTTTTATCTGAAGAAGTCACAGTATTTACTGTGATGAAAAGCGCTTCATTTTGGATTAAACTGCTTGTTCTTACATTTTGTGTTTGGTGCCTTCCTTCCTGCAACCAGTTTTCAGTTTTGTGTTTTTTCATCGGCTCCCTATTGAAATGTAGGTATTGAAATGTTGAGTACAAAAAAGCTGAAAAAATAGACCAATAACACAATAACTACAGAAGTACAGATCTCCCGGTCGGGAAAGGGAAAAGAGAAAAGTGAATGTCTAATGGTACCTTGTCAATGCAATAATTTAGTAATTAATACTTCGTAGTGTCACCTAACTAATGAACAAATGAGGTTTCTGGAGAAGGGGTTGTCCTTTATTCCCTCCCTAAACTCACGGTTAAGTGAATTTGTAATTGATATAAAGTGCTTTGGGAGGAATTTGACTCTGAAATCTCTGGAGCTACTAATTCTAAACCTCCTGAACAATACAAACAATTGAGCAGTTTTGTTCTAGTTCCACATCCAGCTGTGGAACTATTTACATGACTTTGTGAAAAAGAAATAGTGAAATTAAGGCAAACAAATATGAAAGGGGTTATAAAAATATTACCTTTATAGAAAGGAAAGCACTACAGGAGCTAATGGAGAGAGATGATTTAGTAATCAAACCAGCCGATAAAGGGGGAGCCATTGCGGTCATGCGTTCCTCTATGTATTGCCTTATGATGAAAGAGCTATTAAAGGATGAAAACACCTATAGAAGGATAAATAAAATTGAATTGAATAAAATTGTTTGTACTGTTTGTGAAACTCTCTTGGAAATGCTTGCAACTAGAGTAATCATATAAGAATTATTTCATTTTTTCAAGATAGAACACCCTCAAATACCAAAGATAAGTGGCCTTCTGAAAATCCACAAAGATCCAAAAGTCCCCCTGATGCGACCAATAGTGGCAGGGAGAGGATGGATTACTGAACACCTCTCCATTTATTTAGAGGATCAACAAAAAAGTTCCTGGTCAGAGCACCAGGAGTACTAAAAGACACCTCTCATTTTCTTGAGTCCCTGTATCAGTGTATGGGATATTGTTCACACTTTGATAATATAATTATGGTAACAATGGATGTATGTAGCCTCTTCACAGTAATACCTAATGATTCTGGAGTGAAGGCAGTGGCACAATTTATTTCTCCAGAAATGGAAGGACCAGCTTTACGAAGGATATGTATGTAATTAGAATTAATGCTAAACAATAATATCTTTACTTATGGAGATCAATGCTATTAGCAAAAGTGGGGGACAGCCATGGGCACCCCCTGCATGAATAGTTATTCAAATCTAGTGCTAGCGCATTGGGAAGGAATTTATGTTCTGAATGATGATAATAGGTGGAAAGACAGTATCCAATATTATGGACGTTTTGTGGACATTTTGTGGATGACATATTTATGGTGTGGCAAGGATCTAAAGAGTCCCTGTTGGAATTTATATCTTATTTTACTACCACCACTACATTCCTAAAATTTGAAACCCGTATGTCCACTACTATGACTGAATTTCTAGATGTCAAATTAACCCTAGATGAGAATAGTGGTATAACCAATTCCATATTTAGAAAAGAAACATCAAGGAATCACTTAGTCCATAAGAGTAGTATGCACACCAAGAAATATTTTTTCTAACATCATGGAAAATCAGCTAGTATGGATTTCCAGACTGTGCACCCTAGAAGAAGTTTTTAATCATGAATATCATGCTTTTGAACAACTCAAGAACAGACTTTGCATGAAGAGAGATTTTAACATGAACATGGAGAAGATACATGAAATAATAAGTCAGGAAAGGACCCTGCTATACTTGGAATGTAGGATTAATAAAACATCATATGCAGCAAAGGACTTTTGATAATTTACAATGTATGCCTAACTTACAGCAATGACACCTCACAGATCTGTTAAATAGTGAGAAAATATCGGTTGGTTTTAACTGTTGATGAAAATATAAAAAATATTGTAGGTGAAACACCTAAATTTGTCTTTAAGAATAAGAAAAATCTGAAAAGATGATAGTGTAATAAAGATGGAATAAGCAAAAAGAAGATTAGCTCTGAAAAGGTACTTATATATGTGGTTGTTGCAAAGCATGGTGTAATGGCACATTGCTTTGATAGCAGTTTACAGGGCCCTGGGCTCAAGACTTGGCAGGCTGGAAGCCAAGCTTTCTCTAGCCAAGACTGGACTAGACACTCAAGAGGAGAAGGTTAACACCTGTACCACACCACACTCAACACATAGTCCTTCAAAACTCACATTACCAAAACCCACGCATAGAAACACAAAGCACACACTCCCATTCACAGAGGCTCTCAATAAAAATCTGCCCAAGCAACAGAGACATCCCAAGCTGAAATGCAGACAATCACTACCCCCCAACACTACCCAAATGACACACAGCCCACAAAATCAGTGTGCCACTAAAACTCAGCCCATAAGACAAAACAACGTACCCAGCACACTAGTCATAGGTAACTAGATAGTCAGGCACACTGATGTCCCACTCACCAGGCTAAACAAGGAGAAAGTTACTGTCAGCTGCCTGTCAGGTGCCAGGATTTGCCACATAATGCATGCACTCAGGTCACTCCACAACAAGTACAAATATGACTCTGTCATTGTCCATGTTGATGTGAATGACCTGAGATGTACCTCCCTGGACTACATGAAAAGAGACACGGAGGAGCTCTCGGATCTTGTAGCCCAGGCAGATATGACCCTAGCCCTGAGTAGCATCCTGCCATTGCCCAGAATGATAACACAGTATAAGGACAAAATGAATGACTTCAACAATTGGCTAAGCTTCTGGTGTCATTCTAAGTGGATCCAGTATCTGCCTGGGACGACATGGTCGACAGACCACGGTGCTTTGCCAGAGATGGCCTGCACCTGTCGCCCCTGGGATTCCGGATACTGGCTAAGGTTCTTGTCACCCCTATAGTGCCTTTTTTAGGCAAGGTTCAAATGCTAAATTCACCACTATATCAGGTACAAGCAAGCAAGCTCGGAGGGTAAGGCTAGAAGTCTGAACCTTAAAATGCACTCACTCGAGGCACTCATTAAAATGGAGAACATCGACATCTGTGCAGTGACAGACACCTGGTTCAAGGCTCCAGAGAGCACCCCTGCATTACCAGGCTATAATTCATACCACACCTTTCGGCCACCTAACCTGGACCAAAATAATAAAGGTGGGGGCATGTCCATATTCATTAAGGATATCCACACCTCCAGGCTAGCTGCTCAACATAATGCATCTGAAATTATCCAAATGCAACTAACACTTGGCAAGACTGCAATCCAGGTTGTAGCTTGTTACAGATCCCCACTATGCCCCAGGATTCCCACTCTTCATTTCTTAAGCTACTGGAAAATATTAAGGTACAACCCAATACCTTAACTGTAGGTGATTTCAACTACCCCACCATCAACTGGGAAAACTACTCATGTACCAACTCATTCACTCAACATTTTCTGGAATTTATAAATTCCAGTGCCTTGGATCAGCTTGTCCACACCGCCACCAGGGGCAGCAATATCCTGGTCCTGGTCATTACCAATATGGGTAAACAATGTTCCACTCCAGAGGTCAACTCCTCGCTGGTCAGATCCGACCACAAGCTAATCACCCTAGACATTCATATCCCACCCCCACCCCCCATTAAGGAAACTACAGTCATAAACTACTCCAAAGCCAGCTTCATGCTTCTTAAGACAGAAGTGGCAAACTTCATGACACCCATGCAGATGAAAAACAGAGGTGCTACTGCTGAATCTTACACTAATGCACTGTATAAGCATATACACAAGTGCATGGATTGTGCCATCCCCAGCAGAATCAAGATGCTATCGTTCCAAAAAAAAAAAAGCCAATCTGGTGGTCTCCTGCCATAAACAAACTCTACAACAAAAGGAAGAAGCTGTTGCAAAAAAGAGTAAAATCCCAAGATTGGAGGAACTCCCTGGTCAGCCTCTGCAAGAAGCTGAGATACCTCATAAAATCCTCTAAAGCCAGTTATGAAAATAAAATTGCCACTGATTCCAAAAACAACCACAAGGCATTCTACATCTATGTCAAGAATCTCAGTGGCAACACTCATATCTGCTCTGAGCTACAGCACAATGGCACTAAATATACAGAACCAACCGATATTGCCAACATCCTGGCAGATAGGTTCAGTGCTAACTTTACCCCCCTCTCACCCTCCAAAGGGCCCATCTTAATACCGGATGAATGCAAAGCCCATATAATCACAGATGAACAAGTAAAGACCACACTCTCCAAAGCCAAGAACACAGCATCCATGGGACCAGACAACATTCCAGGCTGCGTACTGCATGAACTACAGACTGAACTGCCACCCCACCTAAGTACCATGTTCATTCATAACCTCACCTCAGGCTATGTGCTTACTGAATGGCACATAGTGATGGTTATCCCACCCAACAAAGGGGGTGCCACCACTGACCCCAGAAACTATCGCCCCATTAGCCTGACAAGCCTGGTCTGCAAGGCCATGGAATGTATCATCTTGGAGCCTATAAACAAAGACATAGGTAACCTCCAAACCCTGGACCCCACTCAGTTTGGGTTTGTAAAAGGTAGATCATCTCTACTAAACCTGATTGACTTCTTTGAAGCAGTCACTAGAGCCATAGACGAGGGCAAGGTAGTGCACACAGACTATCTTGACCTCGCCAAAGCTTTCGATACCATCCCCCACTCTGGAATTATAGATAAACTCAATAAACTGGACATAAATCCCTATGTCACAAGATGGATGGCCAACTGGCTCACTGACAGAATGCACACAGTAAAAGTAGCCAACTTCAAGTCTGACTACTGACCATTGATGAGTGGAGTACCACAGGGTTTGGTCCTGGGTCCTCTCCTGTTCAGCATCTACTTCTCTGAAGTGCAGGCCAACACAGAAGTTCTTTGGATAACAAAGTTTGCAGATGACTGCAAACTGGGAGCCATAATAGAATCACCTAATGATGTAGACATTCTACAAAAGGGCCTCACAGAGACAGATGCTTGGTGTCAAAGTCATGGCTTCAAGCTCAGTGCCAAGAAGTGCATTGTCATCCTCTTTGGGAAAAACTCAGTACCCATGAACTACCACAAAGGCAGTAGCTCACTAAACACTGAAAGTGTGATAAGATACCTCGGGACACAGGTTGACAGTAGTCTCTCCTTTGATAACAACATCGCCACAGTAGTCAGGAAATACTTCTATGTGGCACACCTCATCATAAAAGGGTTCTCCTCTAGAAAAAAGGAGGTCATTGTTCCTCTTTCCTCATCCCTCATCAGACCCATTATAGAGTACAATGCCCCATTTGGCATGTATCTCACAAGACACCTACAACAATTGGAAAGGCCACAGAAATACTTCACTAAGAGGATTACCGGCCTCAAAGAGATGCTATACGCAGACCGTCTCAAAAAACTCCAGCTCTACTCCATCACATATCGCCTACTCAGAGGCAGTCTCTGCCTAATATATAAAGTTATGTCAAACCCAGAGCTGTTGGCCATGCTACACTTAAAGAAATCCCAATCTCTCCAAACCACATGCTCCAGGGACCTAAACCTTGTCACCACAATAAAATGAACATGCTGGATGGATAGATTCCTGTCCCAGAGACTTCCCATACTCTGGAGCAAACTACCTATTCATGTCAAGCAAAGCTCCTCATTGGCCCTCTTTAAGAAAAACCTTGACGACTGGATGGGAAATAGAAAATTCACCCCGAGGATCACTTCTGTGGCACTGCTTGGCAGGGTCACAGGAAAATAATTTTCTTGGGTGGCGAAAGCCAGGGAACCTTTGTATCTAGGTTTATATAGGCCCCAGGGCTGATAGCCTAGTACCTACCTATGAACCTATGAATCTATGTAAGTTGTATCAACACAACAAACTGTTTTCTTAATCCAGTTACTGGAAGGCCTTATAGTTTTAAGGGGTACGCTGACTGTAACACCAATAATCTTATATACTTAGCAGCTTGCTAAAACTGTTCAGCTTTTTATGTAGGTAAAACCAACAGATCATTTAAAGAATGGATTTTATGCCACATGAGTGATATAAATAACTGTGAAAATCAGTGCTCTAGCAAATCACGTTTTGGAGCATGTTGGCCATTTGTTTAACTTTATGGTTCTTGAGACTCTTCAATAAAATATAAGGGAAGATGATATATATACAATAAAACAGAGATCAACAAAGCTAAATGGGTAGCAGACTTGCGGGCTGATCAAAAGCCCAGTTTGAATGCAGTACTTCCAATAAAACATGTGATAAAGGGTCGGCACCCCTATTAAGAAGTACTGAATAGTCAGAAAGAATGTGTTGTCCTGTTCTGAAGCTTCTGGTTGGTTGATTGTAATACTTAAACAATTTGCTGAAGCAGAACAAACTTAGGATCTGAAGAAGACTATTAAGCTGAAAGTGCTTATCCATTTTCTCTGCTGAAGCTGCAAATTATTTTTCTTTTGTTTTTATGGTTTTCCAGTTGTTTTATTAGAAGGATTATAGCTCTGTGGTGGTCTGTTGTGGATATTTTGTTTGATGTGTTTCTCCTACGTTTCCTAAGGACCTTTAGTGATATGCAGATACTTATTCTTATTTTGTTTCATATTCTGCAGGAAAGTTGCTATTTTCAGACTTGATTTACCCCTGCCCAGAATGTCCCTGTTTTTGGAAGTGTCTCTGTTTTCAGCCTTGATTTACCCCATGCACAAGCTGTCTCGATTTTTGGAGATGTGCCTCTATTTTCAGGCCTGATTTACCCCTGCACAAACTGTCTCCATTTTTGGAGGTATGTCCCCATTTGCAGGCATGATTTACCCCTTTCACACAAATGTCTGAATCCCCCTCATAATATGTTATTTTTAAAGCTGTGTAGTACACAGAAAACCATACTACATGACCAACTTAGTAGTGGCACCAATAACACAAGGAAAGAGGGCACACATCTTATTTCTCCCATTTTCTGAAATGAAAATAAATTACTTTATGTGTTCCAATAGTACAATACAGTAAGTCTACATTTTGCCCACCATCTCTTTGATAATTTGCTTATATTTTTTCCATCGTTTTTGTCACTCTCTGTGTTTTAAACATGTTTCTAAGTAGTAACCCACATTCCTTCTGGAAGTGAGGAGAGTTCTTTCCTATTTGTATTCAATTTTTATGCTACTTAAATGTCTAGATTTTGCGATGACTATACCTTCTTATTTTCACTGTCTTCATTTGAGAAGTGTGATTAATAGTCTGCTTACATGTCTAGGTTTTAAAATGACTGTGCCTTCTTTTTAGGGACCATTATTCCTATTTCAATGTCTTCATTTGAGAGGTATGATTGTCTGACTGGCATGGATATGCTGTCATTAACATCTGGAAGTCTTCACTTGCTATAAAGGTCTGGTTGCTGATATGCAGTTTCCCTCTACAGTGAAAACTAACATGTGGTGATGTAGTAGCAGTTACATCACAAGGTAAATTAGTAGTTGCTCTTCTAAAAGAGGTAATATGTTTACTTGTAATGTCTTGCAGTTGTATGTAAATGAGTTGTCTCTACCTACCATGACATCATATTCTGAGTGTGGGTATAGAGAAATACCGAGTAAACAGTGAAACCAAAACAAGAAACAGTGCACTATTATCTTCATTTATTTACACGTTCACTTGCATCATTACCATGAGGAGTATAGTGACAAATTAAGTTAATTATAAAAAGATGACTCCATACATTGCCAGTGCACTTAAAGCAACTTCAAAAAGGTTTCCATGAGTGCATGTTTAGTGCTATTTATTAATTATGCAGATAAATCACCTGGACCCATGGAAATGGTATTTTTAGGTTTTTGAGAGCACAGTTAGGAAATATTTCTTGATGAACATAGGGGCTTCTACAGCCACAGGGAGTTATGGAAGTCTGTTCATTATTTCTGGTATAAAGTTGGCATTAAATTTATCTAAAAGTGTATTAGCTATATATTTAGAGTCAATATTCTCCAGTATTTAACTGAGGTGGTGGTGCTGCGGTAGTGTAGTCACCTCACAGTATGACGTTGTCATGTTTGATTCTCAGCTAGAGCATCTTCTGTGTGGAGACATGCGTGAATGGGCATACCTTCATTGAAGGTTGTGCGTCAGAGCTGGCAACTTGGCAAGTAAATATCTACTGCCAATCATTAGCGGACCGGAGTTCTGCTGTGGAGACCCCTAACCGGGAAAAAGCCTAAAGACAGTTTGTTTTATTCTCCAGTATTTCTCCACAGAATCTCTCAGGTTGCAGATCCTTGCAAGTATCCTCTAGTCCCTGAATACCCTACAGAGGTTTTACTGCAGAGCAGCAGCTATCTGCCACGATGCAGTTTCTGTGGGTTTTTATCCAAGCTCAAATGCAGCCTCCATCATAACTTTGCCTAAGTCTATTATCCCTTTTCTGCTTTCTGTTGTTAGATGATCTCTACTAAGTTTAGGCCAAAATATCTTTAGACAGTTATAGTTAAAATAATGACCATGCTTCACTCCTACCCTCCAACCACCCTGACCACTACCATATTTTGTGTTCCCAGTCATAGAATGAGGAGATTAAACTTCTAATGTAGACGGGTTGTATATGCATGAGTGTTTACTTGCATTAGAGTGAAAAGTGCCAGGTTTATGAAGAACCTTAAAGATGAAAGATTTTAATGATATGGCTGATTTATTCAACTTTGAATTTTTATCTTTTGTCTGTACAATCCTTCAAAGGGTCGCATTCTGTAACTATATTAAAAGAAATGCCCCAAAAATAATAGTTCAGGGGTCCTAAAGCTCATTTGTTTATTATTTTTTCTTTTCAATTTATCATAATTCCATTCATGTGGATTGAGTTTTTTTTACTAAGAAAAATGCTATGCATTCTTCGCCCTGCTGTCCTTATAAGGAAACTATTCCTGAACTTGTTTCTGAAAAAAACTGTATAAAAACAATGATCTGGACAAGTTTGGGATAGATAGTAGTGGGCTCAAACACATGACTGTTTTTATTGTTGAAAAGGGATTGTCAGCCTTACCAATCTACTTTCATGATGCCATTGCAGGAGTTTTCAGATTCAAACAAAAAAATCAGGAGACATTCTTTTCAATAAAATAAAATATAAAAACAATATACTTTTTGCACCAAAACTGTATAATTTGGCATTATTACTTACACTTGTTTCAGAAGATGACTAATGCAATGTAAAGGAATGGCTTCTGGAAATCAGGTGGGATAGTCCAATAGTAGTCTGATGCATTGATGGGTTTTTAATAATTTGTTAGGAGTTCTCCTGTATCAATTGCTATCCTTTTTAAAAAGAGTCTCAACATTGGACAGCAGTACTAGTGGATATCTAAACCAAGGAGGTGATTCAGTCATCTAACATTTGGGACAACAGGAAAAGTATTTTTGCATAGCTATAAATGTTTTGAGTCAATAAAATCTTCACAATATCCTTTCACTGTCTTTCTTCCTTTGTTTTCTCATAGTTGTTCAAGTAGGTTCTAAGTCAGTGGATGATTTCTGTGTCTTTTCACAGAGATAATGAACCAAAATAGGAAGCCACCCCACTGTAGGCCACCCTTTTCCTTCTGTCAGTCATTCAAAGGTTAGTAACATGGCCTCAATATCATCTCTTCTTATCATTTTTAAGGACGTGTGAGCTCAAAGGCTTACCAACCCTGTTGCACTGTGAAGAATTTCTGCCATATTTAAGCCTTTTAAAGGGGTTACAAATGTAGTTTTACAGCCATAATGTACAAATAGAGCATTTTATTGATTTCCCCTTGTGTGCCCAGGCTTTGTTGCAACAATACCTAAATAGCTGCAGTACTTTCCTATTTGTGCCATTTGCTTTCTTATTGCAGATAGTCAGTTTCTTGTTGTACAGAAACACTCCCACAAAGAGTTTCTTTCAGACTTTTCTTTATTTTGGATTTGTGGTCGCTAGTCCACTAAAGCATTGAGCTATTTCACTAAGTTAAAACACTTGCTGTACAAAGTTATTATCTTAGGATTCTGTGAAACTGGACTCTACAATTTTTCTCTTATGTGTTTTAGATAGATAAGTATTACAATGCTTTTTTTAGTGAAGATAATCTGTGCTCACAGTTCACTATTTCCTAGGTTCATAGGTGATTACTAGGCCAATGGCACTAGAGTCTGCACAAGCCAAGCCAATAATACCCAGGATATGAAAATATTATATCTTAATTATTCAGATATGGGATGGGATAGTATCAGGGTAGTGGGTCTTTGGGTGATGGAGCACTGGGTCGTTTTACAGACTGCCTCTATCCATAAGGGACAGGGGTAGTACCCCAGATGTGAATTTATGGTTCCCCACCCATTTATCCAAATACTTCTTGATGAGAGTGAAGGACAGGTCATGTTTTATGAAGATGGGAAGTTTATTCCACAGATGAGTTAGCCTTTGGGATATGAATCTGTCTTTCCAGCAAGTTCTGTTAGAGTCACAAATAAGGTTCAGGTCCATAGAATGCATAACCCACGTATAACGTTTTCATCAGGACTGGATAAGAGATTGCCTCAAAGGTCAGTCATAAGTTCCCTCTCAATAAATGATATGAGATGGAGTAAAGGGTCATGTGTCTTATGCTTTGTATTTTTAGTGAGAAACCACTGGGGCTGCTCCAACTGGTGTAAGTGCCTGGTTGGGTACATGTAGAAAGGAGCATTTTACTTGATTATGGGCTTGATGAGGGCCGAGTACAATGGCATTGTGACTTCTTTTGATCTTGATGCCATGCCCTTATGTATAAGTTGAGCCACACAGAAGGATTTCCTCACTACTGTAGCTACCCGGTGGTTAAAGTTAGGTTACTATCTATTTGTGTTCCAAGATCACTCACCACTGGGTCTACTTTTAGGGGTGTGCTATCAATATTATAATTTGCAGATTTATTTCTGATTTACAGAAGGGAATGATTATGCATTTTTAGCATTTAGTCTCAGACCATGGTTTTGGCACCAGTCATTTGTCATTTTTACGCCTGGTCTTAGGTTGTCAACATTGTTTGGGGATTTATTGATTGCTCCCAGTTTACAGTTGTCAGCGAACTTGGTGAACCAAAGGTCCCTAATATTGGCCTTCATTTCAGAGAAGTATATACCAAACAGGAGAGGTCCCAACACTGAGCCCTGTGGGACACCTCTAGTAACAGGTTTCTTATCAGAAGTGGATTCACCTGTTTGGACAACATGTGTCCTGTTAGTGAACCGGTTGGCTATCCATCAGATGATGTAGGGGTTTATGCCTAACTCAGTAAGTTTATCTATGATCCTTGAGTGGGTGATTGTCTTGAAAGCTTTGGTAAGGTCTAGATAAGTGGTGTGTATTATTCTACCATCATCCATGGCCCTGGTGACTTTCTCAAAGAAATCCACCAGATTGAGCAGGCAAGACCTCCCTTTGACAAAGCCATATTGGGTCTTTTCCAGTGATTGAAGAGTTCCTATGTCATTATTGATCAGGTTCATGATAATTCTCTCCATGATGGGTCCCCCTTGTGCAGAGGGACAACTGTTGTAGTCCTCCATTCCTCAGAGATAAAGGGCTTTTGGAGGCTATGGTTAAAGAGGGTTTCTACTGGCCCTTATAGATTCTGTTTTAAGCTGCTTAAGAAGCATCCAAGAATGTTGTTGGGAACCATGAAGGCTGAGTTTTTGGCTTTAGCAAGCACAGTAAGCACCTGTTTGTTCACAATGACTGGTAGGAGAATGGTTGCAGGTCTTTCTTTGGGTGTTGAAGGAGGTGATGGGGAAGTTTGAGCTAAACTTGTCAGCCATCTGGTTTGCTATAGTTTCAAGCTGGGTGTATGTGTTGCCATTCATGACTAACTTGGCACACTGCTGAGCATTTCCACTCAAGTTTCAAACATAATTTAAAAAAGTATTATGGTTATCTTTCATCTAGAAAGCTATCTTTGCCTCGTAGTTTGCTTTGGCAGATTTAGCTAGCTCTCTAATTTGTTTGTTTAGACTGGTGAGTGTCTTTGTGCACTGCTGTGTTTGTTCCTTCTTGGCCTTGGAGAGGATTTTTCTCCTTTTGTTTAATAGCCTATTTATGCTAGGGATCCACCAAGCTGGTTTATTTTTGCCAGTAGTCATAGGCTTGACTTGGACAGATACTGCCTCCTCTATGCAGCTATGAATGTGGTTGTACAGTGCTTTTGTGTACAGCTCAGAACAGGACTCCATGTCATGCAGGTTTGTAGGGGCTTGGAAGTTTAATAAGTTGCCACTTAGTTTGAGGTAATTGGCCTTAGCAAAGTTCTTAACAGGTTTGGAGTTTGATGGCGGTTCTAGGTTAGCTTCAGTACTAAAGGACATCATTTTGTGGTCGGATCTTACCAGGAAAACGTTAATGCACAGGACAGAGCAGCATCCCCCCCATGGTTGTAGTTTAGGTGTAGGATATTTGTACCTCTAGTTGGGGAACTAGCTAGTTGCTCCAGGGTATTTGTGTTGACAAAATCCAAACACCATTGAACAAGTGAATTATAGGTCATATAAGTCTCCCAACTTATGGAGGGGTAGTCGAAGTCACCCCTAAGTATGGTGTTAAGCTGAACGTTAAGAGATTCCAGTAGGTATAAGAAGGAGGTGTGGTTTTCAGAACTCATGTTAGTGGATCTGTCTCTAGCAAGAATATGATAAGGTGTCACAACTATGGTTAGTTGGGCAAGGAGCAGCTCAAGAGAGAAATGTTATTGGACCAGTCTAGCAGTGTACTTGTCCTTTATGAATACTGAGATACCTCCTCCCTTTGTTTTATCTTGACGTGAGGGGATCAAAATGTATTTAAACTCCTAGCACTGAGTAGCAGTACCTTTAGGTAATTGTGAGTAATTTATGTTATGTTGGAGGGTTAAACAACTTCTAACAAAGTATCCAGAAGCTAAGTGGTGACAAGTGCAAACCATCTTTGGCAAATCATAATGGTTTGTCAATCATGTCTCCTCAAGCTGACAGATAGTGGATCCCCTTGTTGTGGCACCAGAAACTAAGCCAATTGTTGATGTCATTTTTTGCTGGTACTGTGATATCATCATTAGTGATGATAGGATGGTACTCAAGGCTGGATTCATACCCATTTGGGGTACATATTCAGAGAGCTCCATCATGTCTTGCTTCATATAGTCCAGCGAGATATGTCTTAGGTCATTTACACCCACATGAACTATGACCATGTCATACTGGTACTTGTGGTTTAAAGATCTAAGTGCAGGTGTGATCTGGTGGATCCTGGCTCCAGACAGACAGCTCACTGTGATCTTCTTCTTGTTTAGCCTGGTGAGGGGGCATCAATAGGTCTTACAATGGATTCTCCAATAATTAGAATGTTTGGCTGTGGTGGTTAATAGTAGCAGCAATAGCAGGGATAAACGTTTGTTCACATTCTCTACCATATGTCACACAGTAGCGATAGTCATTTTAGTCCCATACAAGTACATTCACTAACATTTTATAAAGTAGGGACAGTAAAAAGGGATTTTTGATTAAAACACATGCACTACATATTGTAAGGAAACAAAAAGTAGTCAGTAACATAAATGAGCTTTCGTCAGCAGACTTTGCAAAATAATACTTAAAGTTAACATAATATCCATGTCTGTCTTGTGCCTTTAATAAACAAAACTGGAAGAGTAGTTTTACAGAAGTTACCCCAAGCACACTTTTCATTACACCCTAGAGGAGTTTAAGTAACTAATCATCTAGGTTCCCCAGTCAAGAATACAGACTAGTGTATCCAAATAACAAAACCAACGAATCAGTCCAAATGTGGCTTGCTTTTCTCTTTCTCTTACTGGTTGCAGTTTTCTGTATGAGGAGCAATTACACCCAGGACTTCTCTTTCTCTCTCTCTGTCTCTTTCTGCTCTTCAGATTTTTCCAACATAATCTCTCAAGTTGTTGATCATTGCCTGCATATTCTTCTCGAGGAATTACCCGCAACACTTGTACTACAGTAGTTATCTGCTTTTATACAATTAATGTAGGTTTTTATGCAAGCTCAGATATTTACTGTTCCCTACATCTATACAAATCAGTTAATCCTTAGCTATTTATATTTCTAGGTAACCTCTACCATCTATAAGATAGAATTTCTTGATACTGATATGTGTAAAACAGCAAATGGTTATCTTGCTACATCGATTTTTTTACGAAGGAAGTAAAGAAAAATGCATACATGCATTGACATAGTATGCACATTACTTTACTTTTAGAAACTTAGTTAAGGGGCAGATGCTGTGTGTGACTAATTTAAATACATCAGATGTTACATTTAACATGCAGCTAGATAAAATGGCATAAAACTTTTCAGAGAGAGGTTACTATCCATCTAAAATGGACATAGCAAAGCACATGGGGATCACTAGGTGAGGGTTCGTACTAGGCTAACTGCCCTTGCAAATCTAATCAATTATCCCCTTGTGAGATTCAAACCCTGCACCTTTTATTTAGGAGGCATACACCTTAACCATTAGGCCACCCTCCCAATCATTATTTAGAAAAGTAATTCCTCTATTAAAGAATAGTAATGAGAACAAAGATAGTAATATGGATTTATTTTATTAACTTGCCTATCTAAACAAGTGCAAAGTATTGTAAGGAAGCACTGGCATATTCTTTCGAATATTCATGTCAAAGAAAACATTTTGTTGGAAGTTTCATATTTTAGTTTTTAAAAATAAACAGCAGTCACTTAAAAAGATGATATGCAAGGAACAAAGAAATATTGTAAGTCTTAGATATAGTCAAAAAAAAGGAGCATCCTTGTTATAAATGTTCCTTTTGCAAGTATATATGCAAGCTGTCATGTTTTGCGCATCCAACCATGAAAGGTAATATTTCCCTCATGGTTTTTGCTGATTGTAATAATGTCAATGTGGTTTCTTAGCTATATGTGACACCTGTTCTACCTTTCATGTAGACAAGACCAAAAGAAAGCTTAAAGACAGGATATGTCAGTATCAGCCATAAGTTCATAGGTTCATAGGCGGTTACTAGGCTAGCAGCCCCAGAGCCTTTACAAGCCTATCCATGTTAATCCCAAGTTACCCCATTTGTTCTTTTTGAGTAGTTCGCAGAACGAATTTATGAACAGAGTGGGTCTGTGATCAACACGGACTACCCCTGTCCATGAGGGACATAGGTGCCACCCCAGGAGCAAATTTCTTGGTCTCCCATCCAATTATCTAGTTTTTGTTTAAATAGTGTCAGTGAAGAGCTCTATTTTATGTGAATAGGAAGTCTATTCCAGAGACACAACAGTCTCTGAGAGAGATAGCTGTCTGTCCAGCATGTTCTTTTAATAAGACTAGCTATGTTGAGAACCCTGGACTGGGTGACTCTTGTGCTGTTTGACTGGAGGATGTGCAGCATTTTCGTTAGAGCAGGGTTGGAGATTGTCCTATAGGCCAGGCACAAGTCACCTCTCAGCAGCCTATAGATACAGAGTAAAGTAACAGGGCTTTCAGCCTGTCCATGTAGGTCATGGTTTGGAGTCCCTGTATTTTCTTAGTGAGAAACCTCTGAGGACTCTCCAGCTGCTGCAGGTGTCTGGTGAGGTACATGCAAAAGAGTGCATTATACTCTATTACTGGTCTGATGAGGGTTGAATACAGTGGAGTTATTACATCCCTTGACCTGGATGCTATGCCCTTGCCTATGAGGTGAACAATGTATAAGGCTTTCCTTACCACTGTGGAAACTTGGTGGTCAAAGTTCAGATTGTTATCAATCTGTGTTCCCATGTCTCATACCACTGGGTTGAAACTCAGGGGCTGTTGGCAATATTGTAATTTGTAGGGAATTCTGTTTGGTCAACGGGAATAATAATGCATTTATTTGCATTTGGTTTTAGACCATGGCTTTAGCACCAAGCATTTGCTTGTGTTAGCCTTTCTTGTAACATATTGACATTGCTGGGGGCTCGGTGATTGCTCCCAGTTTGCAATCATCACCGAACTTGGTCAGCCAAAGGCCGTCTACTTTGGCCTGGACTTCTGAAAAATAGATGGCAAACAGTAAGAATCCCAGCACAGACCCCTGTGTTACTCCACTGATGATGGGTCTACTGGTGGAGGTGGAGTCACCAATTTTGAAAGAGTGTGTTCTGTCAGTGAGCCAATTGTTATCCATCTAGCAACATATGGGTTAATCCCTATCTGGGAGAGTTTATCAATGATGCCAGAGTGGGGAATTGTGTCAAAAGCCTTGGCAAGGTTGAGATAGGCAGTGTGCACTGTCTTACCTTCGTTCATGGCTTTGGTGACATTCTCAAAGAAGTCCACCTGGTTTAATAAGCATAACCTACCCTTAATGAAGTCAAACTGGGTTGGGTCCAGCGTTTGGAGGTTGCCTATGTCCTTGTTGATAAAGTTCATGATAATTCATTTCATGGCTTTGCAGATGAGGCTGGTTAGACTTATGGCTCTGTAGTTTCCATGGTCAGTTGATGGCCGCCCTTTGAGAAGGGAGATTACTGTTGCCATTCTCCATTTTGCATGAATATAGCCAGTTCTTAAGCACATGTGGAAGTAGAGTGACCCCTGCCCCCCCCCCATGTTGGTGAGTACTATCTACAGGAAATTAGAGGCCCTAGTGGGGATGCAGACTATCTGTTCCACAGAATTTGCGTTAACAAAGTCCAAGAACCTCTAGGCAAGTGTGTTTTTGCTTGTATATGTCCCCCAGTCCATGGAAGGATAGTTGAAATCTCCCATGATAAAGCTATTGGAAAATCTCCCATGATAAAGGTACTGGACTGTATGGTGAGGCATTCCAGTAAATTGAGGTAGGCAGTGTGCTTTATTGGTTGAATTTACGTCACTGATTTTGGAAAATAATTTTATATTTTTTGAAAGAGAATACTTTCAACAAATTAAGTGTGTCACCATGGGTGCAGCATGCATGCCAGTTTTAGCCAATACTGTGTTATTAGGATGGGAACACCAGCATGTATTTACTAGAAGGCTTTTTAAGAACCTCAGCTTGCACATTAGAGTTTTGGATGACATCTTTATCTTGTGGGATGGCACAGAGGATGAAATTCCTTCCTCACCTACCTGAATAGTACCACTCGATATTTAAAATTCAGCTACAGCTGGAATAAGGAAAGGATTAATTATCTGGACACCCTGATATCCCACACAGGACAGGGGTTTAAATCAAATATTTACAGAAAAGAAGCTTTTTACAACACCTACTTACACTTTTCTAGTTGTCATCCTTTTTCAAAAGAAAAGTTTAGTAAAAGGTCAGGTTATTCATGTTGCAAGAATGACATCCAAGTATGAAGAGGTGTGGGATGAACTTATGAAACTTAAACATATGTTTGATGTAAGGGGATATCCAAAGAATCTAGTTAACAGCTTGATCGAAGAATTGTATGATGGTTGGGGGGTAATTCAAACCCCTGTTAGGTCTGGGGCTCATTAAGCCACTCCCAGATACTAGAGAGGTAAAATATGAAAAAACATTTGCCATCCAACACAACCATTTTTTTTCCCAATGAGATTAGAGATATAGTTAAGTGTAACTGGAACATTTTCAAAGTTAATAAAGACATTCATAATATGGAGGGGGTAACACCAACACAACATCTATTACTAAAACAGCCAAAAAATTTCAAACAATGATTTGAAAATAAAATTTCAGGCATTTTACCCCAAGAAGTGGGAATATATTCTTGTGGTTGTTGCAAACAGTGTTCATACATTACAATGGTGCAAACCCCTACACTGGACAACATTCTTAAAAGTCATGTTACCTTTCAGAAAGGTAACAGCAATACATCCAGGGTTGTTTATTTAGCAAAGTATGATCAATGCCCAGCATATTATATAGGTAAAACTGAAAGATCACTTAAAACACATATTTATCGGCACATCTATGATATTGCAAACCACAAAGAAACCAACTACAAAGACCACTTCCCTGAGGTATTTAGTGAGATAGTCTGTACTCATGTGGCTATAAAGGCTACCTCACCCAAAGTCCCAGTCCCCAAGCTCTGTCAAGAGGAATTGTTAGTGTTCCCTCAACTCACTGGTAGTCTGGTACACCTAAGTGAGTATTCTAGTGTATATGAGTGACATTAGGTAGTTTTTATGATTCTCACATTTGGCATACATTGGGTCACTGTCTATTTCCACCAAGTTCTCCCACATGGTCATCTTTCTAGTAAGTGCTGGCATAATGCACAGAATACATGCTGAGACATGCACACAATATGCATACAGTCTATTTACCCTTCCAAATAATGGTGTTGTGTTTCCCAGGTGATGCTGGCTACCTCTGGAATCCTGGCTCGTGCCCGCATGTGCACCCTGAAACCATCATAGAGATGAAGTTCAAGCCCTCGTGATCAAGCCACACCAACAGTGGGTAAATCCTGATATACCCAAACACACAGCAATGGATTATTGCTAAATAATAATCTGATGATATGTCATGGCTAATCCATTTCCCAACAGCATAGTCACAGTATGCAGGCATTATACATCATGTTACATTGTCATGTAATACTTCCCCACTGTGGATAACCAGTCAAATAATCTACTGACATGATATGTGTAAACCCTCCAAATAATATTCATAGTATGCAGCTATTACGCATATAGTGTTATCATAACTCATGAAATAGTCTCCAGAGACTGCATGGTGCATCCCATTCCCAAGTCTATACAGCATTTAGCTGCCACTATGGTCAATAAAACATACTGTAAATATCAACCTTACAAATACCAAACCTTTATCTATGTATGAATGTAATATTCAAACTCTTGTTTCCAAATGGATCTAATGGTGTGAATGCATTTAAGAAGCTGAGTACCATTAATCTACCTCTACAACCTCAACTGGATGCCTTTTTGAAGGTATATGAGAATGATTTACAAAAAATAGTACTTGAACATGGTGCTACAGTTACATGCTTTTATAATTTGAGCACTAGTGACCATGAAGCCCTGCAACAATTATGTATCAATGATCAGATATGTATTCAGCCTGCTGATAAAGGCAGAGCTGTTGTTATAAAGGATTCAAGCTTTTATATTGATTCCATGATGAAGCATCTCTCTGATGATAATGTTTATAGTGGCTAAAGTTTAATAGAAGTTAGGAAGCTGATTAATGACGTCCACAGTGAACTTTATGACTTGCTTATGACAGGTTTATTAAACTATGATTTATATTTATATTTTTATGTGGACAAACCAGTTATTCCAGTCATGCATGGGCTCCAAAAGGTGCATAAACATTCTACTGATCCACCAAGACCGATTGTTGCGGGATAGGGGTGGATAACAGAGCCCCTCTCTATTTTTGTGGAGGTTAAATTGAAATTGGTCCTTACCAAAGCACCTGCAGTTTTAAGAGACACAGAGGATTTTTTATTGAGTTGATATGACTGTGTGACCACAGTCACTGATAATAGCAATCTGATCTTAGTTACAATGGATGTATGTGCACTATTTACGGATACAGAATAGCTATGGTTTACACGCTGTTAAGATTTTTTTGTCTGGTAATACTAACTTATGTAGTAACCAAATAAATTCAGTTTCTGCTCTTTTGACTTTGGTTCTTGATTATAATGTTTTTATGTTTAACAATTGCTATTTTCTACAACATTTGGGCATTGCTCTGGACACAGCTTGTGCCAATATCTATGCCGATATTACTATGGCCTTTTGGGAACATGAACATGTTTTAACCAATGTAATATATAATAAGCACATTGTCTACTAGAAGAGATTTGTGGACAATGTGTTTATGTTATGGAATGGAAATGTTGAGCAACTGAATGGTTTTGTTGATTATATTAATAATAGTACAACTTTTTTAAGGTTTACAATCAATTGTTCTTTTTGCAGCATTGATTTTTTAGATTTTAAGATTTTTAAAGATCTACATGGCAAAAATATATAGAAACAATAATAAGTTACATTGGAGCAGCAAGCACCCTAGTTATATATATATTGGAAATCTATGAAAGGCCGTTTTTAAGGGTTTCTAGGCTCCATACAGATTCAGTAGTATTGGAGAGAGCATTTGAAACCCTATTCACTGAGTTTTTGGAGAGAGGGTACAGACATGATGAGATCTGAGATACGCTGAATCAAGTGAAAGATATGAGAGGAAGCATTGTTAAGCCCTATTTCTCGCATGGTGCACAGTTTAAAAATTAAACTAAAATTAAAAATAAAAGTAAAGATAAAAATGAGAATAATAGGCAGTTTGATGATAAAGTTGGATCAACCTCACCTACGCCAATGATATTATATCGGTTTGTGAGGTCATGAAGCGTAATTGGTTGACTTTGTTAACAGATGAGAAAATTAGGAAAGTGGTTGGTGATATACCCTGTTTTACATTTAAGAATGGGCTGTCTTTGAGGAAAAGATTATATTATGGAAAATATAGGAAGTCACCTACACTGCCAGATAGATTAGGGATTTACCCCTGTCAATCTTGTAAAGCATGCACTTTTATTTCTGGTAAAAATCCTTTTGTACATCCGACCACAGGTGTCAGGTATGATGTTAGATTTTATGCTGATTGTAAAAGTAGTAATCTGGTGTTCATGGCTACCTGCAAAAAATGCCCATGCTATTATGTAGGTATGACTAGTTGTAGAGTTAAAGATAGGGTACTTGAACACCTGGGTGATGTAAGGAGAGATGTTGCAATGAATGCTTTGAACAAACATGTTAAACAGTACATGGGACACTCCTTTGAATTTATGATTTTGTAGTTGATTAAGGAAAGTATTAGTGAGGGGTATATGGCTGACAGGATTGAAGAAGAGGAACTGAAATTGATTATAACCTAACAAGCAGATAGTGTTTCATTGAAACCTTATTTGAAGAGACGTACATTGGCTCATTAATGGGTCCAGGTTGCTATGGAGATGTTTTATTGATTTATTACTTGCTAATTATTTAGTATATTTAAAGATGGCTGCTTTTAAGTTTTTATGGTCTGAAGAAGTGTTCTAACTCTCTCCAATGGCTTGAGCTTCCCCAACAACTCCAGCTGTCTCAGTTTCGAATGCTGCACAACGTGCTTTACAAACCTTCATCCTGTCCATCTCTTTCATCCTTTATCTCTACCTATACTCCACCTCGGACCTTCTGTACCTCTAACCAGCAATTACTTGCCATCTACCAACCTAAGAAAACAGTTGGTAAACTACTATATAAATATTCTGTTGCCCTTGCTTGGAACAAACGTCCGTTAAACATCCGTACCATCAACCACCCGTTACACTTTAAAAATGAACCAAAACACCATATACTCAACTCCAAGACTCATCCCTGCTACGATCCAACATAAACAACTCCTTAGCAATTAAGATACAAAATTCTCTTATGTAAATACATGACTGCTTTGTATAAATATTGTGTTTTTTGTTTTTACTCATGGTGTATTAACAGATTTGTTATTTTTGATCCTTGTACTATCTCTCATTGATGCATGTACTTAAAACTTTTTAACTGCAATATTGATTTTCATGTAACTGTTCTTTTTGGAGCTTTTCTCCTCGGGTCTCCACTGAAAATGGGCCTCATGTCCAGTTGGACTAACCCGGTTAACAAATGTCAATAAATAAATAAATAAAATAAATAAACACAAAAGTGCTTACCATTATTTAATAAAAGGTAGAATCAAGGCTTTGGTGGTCAGTCTTCTCACCTTTGCTAATCCTACTAAAATGTACTGGCAAAGAACTGAAGCACAATAAACCTTTATGTTTCACATTCATCACCCCTGCCCCCCAAGGAAATGTGCCTACTAGTCTGTCTTTATTCCAATATCTGAGCAAAAAAAATATCTGAAAAAAATACACCTCTTCAACAAAACACGTCTCTACTGCTATGAGAAGTAGCACAGTGGGAGACACTGTATTGCATTACTCTGGGAATACCAGCAACCAAAATGGTGATTGCAAGACAAATTCCTCAAAGTTCAATTCTTCCACATAGGCAGAGGAGACCTCATATCATTAATGAGTATGAAATGCTGAGTTCCACCTTCATGTAATGAATCCATAATTATTGGCATGCCATTGACAGCATGTTATTAACAGTAATGCAGTGGCGCAGCAGTTAGTTTGTCACATTATAGCAAGAGGTTCTCCAGTTTGATTCTCAGCTGGGGTGCCTTCAGTACAGAGTCTGTGTGTCCTCCCTGCATTTGTATGGGTTTCCTCTAGATGCTCCAGTTTCCTCCCACATTCCAAAGACATGTGTCTGGAGTGTTTCTCCCAAGGCCTCTGCTGAAAATGGGCTCTGTCCCAGTTGGACTTTCCCAGTAAGCAAATGTTAAATAAATAAATAAATAGAGTAAAGAATTCCCAAAGTCAGTACAAATGGTAGATACAGTCATACATATTACACAACTGAGAAGAATGATTATAGTGGCTATGTGATTTCAGCCACATCCTGGGTAATATTCATATTATGCACTTTATCAGACCACAGTGCTTTGTAGTCCTTACTGGAATTAAGAGCTGTATTCTAGTAGGAATGGTCAAACTCTTACATTTATACATGACATAGGCCTTCTACTATCACAGCACCTTAATAGGCCTACTGCTGATGCACAGCTATTCATGTTCATACAGGCCTACTATTGATGCTTGGGTATGCTCTTCCTGTTCACACAAGCCTACTACCAATGCATGGGTACTCTTTTCAAGTTCGCACAGGCCTACTATTAATGCATGGGCATGCTCTTCCTGTTTACACAAGCCTACTACTGATGCATGGGTACACTCTTCATGTTCAAACAGGCCTACTACCAATGCATGGGTATGCTCTTCATGTTCGCACAGGCTTACAGCCAATGCATGGGTATACTCTTCATGTTTGCACAGGCCTACTATTGATACATGGGTACACTCTTCATGTTCACCCAAGCCTACTACCAATGCATGGGTATGCTTTTCATGTTCACACAGGCCTACTGCCAATGCATGGGTACACTCTTCATGTTTGCACAGGCCTACTACCAATGCATGGGTATGCCCTTTATGTTCGCACAGGCCTACTACCAATACATGGGTACTCTCTACTCTCTTCATGTTCACATAGGCTACTACCGATGCATGGGTACACTTGTCATGTTCAGACAGGCCTACTATCAATGCATGGGTACACTCTTCATGTTCGCACAGGCCTACTACCAATGCATGGGTATACTCTTCATGTTCACACAGGCCTACTACCAATGTATGGGTATGCTCTTTATGTTCCCACAGGCCTACTACCAATGCATGGGTATGCTCTTCATGTTCGTACAGGCCTACTGCTGATGAACATGGGTATGCTCTTCATGTTCAAACAGGCCTACTAACAATGCACGGGTACACTCTTTATGTTCACCCAAGCCTACTACCAGTGCATGGGTATGCTCTTCATGTTCACACAGGCCTACTGCCATTGCATGGATACACTCTTCATGTTTGCACAGGCCTACTACCAATGCATGGGTATGCTCTTTATGTTCGCACAGGCCTACTACCAATACATGGGTACTCTCTACTCTCTTCATGTTCACATAGGCTACTACCGATGCATGGGTATACTTGTCATGTTCACACAGGCCTACTATCAATGCATGGGTACAATTTTCATGTTCACACAGGCTTACTACCAATGCATGGGTATGCTGTTCATGTTCACACAGGCCTACTATCAATGCATGGGTACACTCTTCATGTTCACACAGGCCTACTACTGATGCATGGGCACACGCTTCATGTTCACACAGGCCTACTACCAATGCATGGGTATGCTCTTCATGTTCACATAGGCCTACTACCAATGCATGGGTACTCTTCATGTTCACACAGGCCTACTACTAATGCATAGGTACACTCTTCATGTTCACACAGGCCTACTACTGATGCATGGGTACACTCTTCATATTCACACAGGCCTACTACCAATGCATGGTTACTCTCTTCATGTTCACACAGGCCTACTACTAATGCATGAGTATGCTCTTCATGTTCGCACAGGCCTACTACCAGTTCATGGGTACATTCTTCATCTTCACACAGGCCTACTACCAATGCATTGGTACACTCTTCATGTTTGCACAGGCCTACTACCAATGCATGGGTATGCTCTTCATTTTTGCACAGGCCTACTACCAATGCATGGCTATGTGCTTCATGTTCACACAGGCCTACTACCACTGCATGGGTACACTCTGCATGTTCACACAGGCCTACTACCAATGCATGAGTATGCACTTCCTGTTCATACTGGCCTACTACCAATACATGGGTACACATGCATGTTCACATAGGCCTACTACCAATGCATGGGTACACTCTTCATGATCACACAGGCCTACTACCAATGCATGGGAATGCTCTTCCTGTTCACACAGGCCTACTACCAATGCATGGGTATGCTATTCCTGTTCACACAGGTCTATTACCAATACATGGGTACACTCTGTATGTTTGCACAGGCATCCTACCAATGCATGACTATGCACTTCCTGTTCACACAGGCCTACTACCAATGCATGGGTACACTCTGCATGTTCACATTGCTTTGATATGTTATATACTAAGAGTACTTTCCAGTTAGCAGCAGTTGCTCCACTCCATCACCTCAGATTATCATACTGAAGATGACTAAGACTGAATGTTCTGAAATGTCAAAATCTGTATACCCACAAGTAATAGTTTTTTTTTTTATTTATCCATGAAATGCTGCTTTCATCTGCAAATCTTGCACAACTGAGTTGCACAGCTCTATGAATTATGCCCAGTATATCATTTGCAAACAGTAATTTACCTGGTTGCTGCTGATGCTAAATGGCATTTCCTATGTGAACAACAAATCAGATGCCTTTACCTCCCATCCTCTCAACTGTCCAGATTTTTGCAGACTATCCAGATTTTTGGCTCAAATTTTTAATCTGTTCCTAATAAAATGTGTGTTTTTCTGGCAAACTTCTGAGGATTGAAGTCACTAAATAATGACATACATTTGAGTTTCAGACTTCATATCTTTCAAGAAATGGACGCTGATGCAAAATCCTATTATTTTAACAACTTTATGTGAGCAAATCTACAAGAAGGCTACGTGACGGGATTATAGAGCACAGGTCAGATATACATAGAGGTGTAGATGCTAACTCTTTGACCAAACATATACAGGACAATGATTTTCATCAATTCTTTTTTAGAGTTATAGATATCTTGCATCCAAACTCTAGACATGATGATCTAGTAAATAAATTAGACTTAAATGAGTATGAATGGATTGTTCACTTTCAGGCTGATATTTATTCCAGTTTAAATAGACAAATAACACTGAAACCAGTATTGAAGCTTAAACAACAGCAGGTCAAATGAAAAGTGTCTTATTTTTTATTCTCTCTTTTTTTGTAATATTTATTTTATATATTAAGTTATGATATTTTACTGATAATTTTTGATACTTTTTTAAATTGATGGGTGTTTCTTGATAGGGTGGACTGTGTCATGTGATGTGTTTTGAACTGTTTAAAAAGATGACTGTTTTTTACATTTTTTGTAAACACTGAGGAAGAACTGATTGTATGAAAGCTTTGTGTTTTTTTATTAAAGTTGCTCAACATTGTGGAGTGTGCTTTTTCTTTACATTTTAACAACTTTCTAAATTTATGACTGTCCCTATTTTTTGGGCCTTGCTTATTTTCCTTGTGCTAAGTGATTGATAGCTAACTGAGCTTTACTTTTGTTTAATGATTTCAAGTCAAGAACAGCTTTACTGTTATACTTTTTGCACTGCTTCTCTATACACGTGATAATGATTGGAATATTTGTTTAAAAATTCTCACTTTCCTTTCCACTTTTCAAAATCTTTTTATTCTGTACTGCAGTTCAATCAAATATTTCATTCTATCAAGTCCTTAATTGGGAAGGTAATTATAAGATTATGGGTAAATAAGTAAACCTTTCATGTGTTTTTTCATGAGACTTAAACTAATTTACTAATGGTGCCTTTAAACCACACAAACTATTTTTCCAGTTCCATGCTATATTTTCCAATAGCTTCAGAGGATACAGACAGGTTTTGTGAAAAAACAGTCACTGTTTGGATTAAAAGCTGCAACATATGGCTAACCATATATTTTCTATCCAGTAATAACTTTTACAGCAAGTCCTCAGAGGGGAAGCAATTTATTTACAAGCTTGTACAGTAATATTGGCATTGAGAACTTTTGGCAGCTATTAAAACTTAAAGCATGTAGGTTATACAATATAAATATGATGCTTAGTCAAAGTATTTTTGCTGTCTGATGAACAAGCAGAAGGCATACATGCAAAAGACTAATTTACTTTTAATATACCATTTCATTTTGGTGTAACTGCTTTATTGTTGATAAGAAATCACAGGCATATATTTTTGTAGGGGATTATTTAATTACAATTGCTTATGTCATATTGACAATGGCAACCACCGTGTCTCCTTATTGTCATTTGCAGCAGCGCTGATGTCCATATTCTGAAATCACACCCATTACCTACAACATTTTCTTGAATCTTAAATTGTGCGGTGAGAGTGACTGGGCAGACACTCTGAAAACTACATTGCAAGTTATTGCATACCTTGCTGGTTTCTGGCAAGTACATAAAGTAAAACCTGCTATAATATCTACATACTATAGTATATGATCCCCTCCTGATGTAATTGTACATCTTTCCTGTATCCATCCTATCAGCTTTGATCTGTTGATCCCACTGTTATTTTCTAACCTCTGATGTGAAATAATGGAAGAGTGCATTTCTAACGATGAAAGTCAGTCATTTTCTTATTTTAAGTTAGAAACTGATTGGCCTTCATCACTGCATTTTTGATCTTATCATGTCAGCCAACATGTGTTAAGGATTACTTACTCCTTTAGAAGAAGCTGTGCATGAACCAGACTGCTGTGCAGCATTATTAAATATACTGTAGTAGCATTCTTTAACCTGACTCCAGTAATTTGTGTAAGGTGAGATTTCCACTTATGTTCATGCCTCTGTCATCCATCCTGTCTTTGCATATCTCTGATATTACCCTCTGTTGTGCACACACATAGAAACCAAACACAAACCGGCCTTGGATTAGAAGTTTATTAAGGCAGCCAATAAAATTAACATAACTGTTTGTAGTGTATTAGTCATCCCTAGAGCTCTCTATCAAATTACTATGAAAACTAGTTTCTGTAGGATATGTAGTCATTTGCAGAAGTTATACTTTGACAACAAGCAACATTTGTGCTCTATTTCTAGTTTATTGAGTTTTTCATTTGTTTCAATGTAGCTGTCCATAATGACCATCTAAGTTTAGGGCATGACTCTTTTAAGAATTCAAGCTATTGGTAGCTCCTTTGTCAAAGCTCACACTTGTTCACATTATTTACTAAAGTCATTTTCCTCTACATTTATGCTGTACTATTTTTTCACACTATAAGAAGCAACATGGCATCATGTAAGTATTGGTAAAATACGTAACAATCATGCCTGTCTTTTCTGCCAATGGAATTATAACCAGCTACCTCTTTTTTTCAATGTTAGTAACGTGCAAGTCAATGCTAGTATAAGCTGTGGTCCCAATAAACATGGACTAAAATGTGATATAAGCAAATCTAGAAATAACTTTAATCTAGGCAATTTCATACATAACAGGCATTCCAGTGGCCCAAAAAGCAAATGCCACATTTGTTACATGCATTGCTTTACTAAGCAAATACACAATTGCCAATACTTAGTATGTATGTATGTGTCTTTCGGCTTTTTCCGGTTAGGGGTCGCCACAGCGGAACTCCGGTCTGCTAATGATTGGCAGTTGATTTTTACATACCGGCTTGCCAGGCCTGACGCACAACCTTCAACGAAGGTACACCCATTCACGCATGTCTCCATGCAGAAGACGCTCTAGCTGAGAATCGAACCGGACAGCGTCTTACTGTGAGGCGCCACATAATCAGAAGAGAAGTATAGTTAAATATCTGCATAGCTATCATTCAAACTTTTGACCCTAACAAACCAAGTTGCCTTTATCTCACAAACTCTGGGTGTGCAAACATGAGCTCATTTCATATAATGACTATCCATTACTGAATTGCAATGCTCGCTTAAGCACAAAGCAGTAGCATGAATAACAGATGTGAAAAGAAGCATGCTAATATCTGCAGCTGTTTGTACATTTCTGCTAGTCATTTTGGCCATTTGGGTCTTGCATCTAATAAATATATTATGGTAATATAAAAAGTAGTAATATAGGATTAGTTTTGCATCTATGCCATTTCTAACAGGAATTAGAATATATCTGTTTTAAAACAAGCCCCCACCTAAAACGGAGGTGTAGATTTCTGTACATTCGATTTCAGATTAGCATAATTGCAGGCTTTTGCTTGTTAGTAAAACCAAAGCACTAAAAAAATGTAATACAGTACTAGACATATACACATTGTATACTTTTTCTTTTCTCCACAACATTTATCTGCATACAAACCTTGATATAGAATGTTAAACTTTACTTTTGGAAAGGCTGCTCTTTGACCCCTCCCCCAAGTGCACATTGTTCCAGTAAACACATATTACATTTACATTTCCCAAGACAAACACAAATGTAAGATGCAGTTGCTTTGCAGCCACACCCCTTCTCCCAGCAAAATACTGTATATACAGAACATCTAACTGGGAATGCATTCATTTAGAAATATTGTCAGTAAATGACAGTATGTTCAGTTTTTGTGACCATGAATAGTATGGCTAAATAAAGTTTAAAATTCTACATGAAGCTTTCATTCAAGTTGTACTTTAGTCAACACACAGCAGTGACCAGAACAGTGGTAATGATGAAAGAATGACACTGCAGTTTACGAATTATTCTCTTTTGCTGATGAGCTCTTATTGCTTTTACTTATCACCAGACATCCTGAGGCACAATAACACTCTTACATTGTATAATTGCATATCCTACATCACAGAGCGAGGAAATGCCTGTCACTGTATCCATAACACTGAAATCCCAGCCATATGTCAAGTATCTGGATCTACACTTGATTGCAAGTTGATATAAGCAAAACTTCGTTCTAGCTTCCCTCTAGTGGAAGAGAATTTTCAGAATGCTCACTTTTAGCTATTTGTGTGACCTTCTAGTTACTTCATTCAGTGCCAAATGTCAAATCTTAGAACAGGAGCTGTAACATATGGCTACTGTCACACTTGCTATCAAAAAAAGGCTTTATAGCAAGTTTCTAGAAAGGGTAAGCAATCTCTATAAAAGCATATGACATACTGAATGCTCCTGCACCAAGGTACAACTAAATAGCTACATGTTTTGAAATATATTCTTTACTTTGACCCTTTGGTAAAAAAAAATAAATGGCCGTTTTTTAAAGAGACAGAATGATCACTAACACCAAATTGCAAACAAATGCAAGCAATGAAAGTAGGTACAAAGCATTATTTGTTAAGGAAACAGGTAAATCATATCACAAACTATGAAATCTGCCATGATTAGAAAAGCCATCAGGAATTTTTACTCACAACCAAGTATAAGGTATCAGCTGATTCTCCAAACCCAAACAAGACCAGAGCCCAGGTTACAGTACATTATTACGTTGTATATAACTGTACATTTCTGTATCTAATTTAACTGGTTTCTGTGATCAAAATTATTGGATCATAACTGGTCGGACTTGACACTGTCTTTCAGATACACTTAGATGATGAAAAGAGGTAGGCCTGTCTAAAAAATTAAAGCTAGATTGTTTACCTCTAACAATGAAGCAAGCAATTATCCATTTTTTTCCATTTAGGGTTGTCCATTGTATGTTCAATAATAGCTGTTCTATGACCTTCCAAAATGCTGGCTATAAGGTTTGATTGAAGGAATATTATAATGATGAAGGTAAGTGCCCAAAAGGATTAAATCCATATCCACAACATGTACGCTTTTCACGAAGTACAAGGCAACCAAATAAATAATCTATATACATCATAAAGATATAGTATTTTACAGATTTGTGGTAAGTTTAACAGCATTGAGACTAATATACAACTGTAAGTTCATTTTTCAGGCCTGAAAATTACCTCTGTTCATACTTTCATTCAAAAGAATGATTCCTAGAAAAGCAACTTTCAAGGGTAACCATATACGGTGTTCTTTACGAATACTGAGGACTATATTTTGGCAAGTTTATCTGAACTTCAGTTTCAGGTCAATAAATTCTAGTGAGTACTGAGGATTTGGCTGAATTTAGTTGACTTATTTTTCAGGTAATGGCACAAGAAAGAGCTTACTATAAATCAGGGCAAAGGGCTGAGTTTAGTAATAAATCTTCACCACTGTGGATGACATCTGGAAGACATTATTGGCTGCTTGTTTTTAAGGTCTATGATGGAGTCTGCAGAAAAACATTGCTGTGACCCAGTGGAAACAGTACATCTTTGTTTTATTTCCAGCCTAAAGACCTGTCATAGCCAACTTAGGGAAAATCAGTCTGGGTTGGTCTGTCCTCTGTGCCTCATCTGATTTGTATCTCATGATAGCACTTTCTAATAGGAAAGTCAAATATACAATAGATTGGCATAACCAAAATAATGATATAATAATAATAATAATAATAATAATAATAATAATAATAATAATAATAATCTAATCCAAACAAAAAACAGATACAGGTAGCATACAAATCAAAATAAAAAAGTAAATTCCTTCAATTTTTCTCTTTCTCTTTCTTTCTCAGGGTTCTAAATCATAGTTTTTATTTATTTGATTGCAGTTATGTCAACCATCTCTCCAGGTATGTAGCAAATATGTCTATTTTTTCCATGTTTTGTATTGATTTATATAATATATAAAGCTGTACATAGTGTGCATATCTTCATTTCAGTTCAGAGCACAGTTGAAACCGCAGATCAAGTATGCAAATTCAATATGGGAGATGCAATTCATTAGCAAGGGTTCACAGTGTGTTAAGAAGATATACATCCTACAGGAAAGCACATGGCATCAAAATAATGTGAAATAATTATTATAATTATAGCATGTGTAGGTCAGACACAAAAATGTTACATATAATACGAAACAATTATATTTTTACTTTTAAAGTAACTACACATGAGTTGCAGATAATGGCCACTACTGATATGCATCATAATGTGCTAAACAGTCATTCTTTCATGAAAGAGGCTGAAGTATATAATTCTTAGACAGCAGATTATGTTAAGAAAGGAACAAAGGAAATCAAGCAGAAAAGAAAGAAAGAAGAAAATTAAGCAAACTAAAGAAAATTGTACATCGTAAGTGTAACTCCATGAATAGGCTAGGATAAAATTATGTTGATGTGATTGTACAGCAAAAATATAGATCTGATAACAAAAAGCAAGATTAAAAAAGAAACAAGAAATAAAGGAAAAATTATAAACAAAGTAAAGCTAGAAAACAAAACTTTAAAATGGAATTGTTTAAATCCAGACTGCTGTGATAGCACAGATAATCTTTAGCACCAAACGGTGTAGCTAATGTATATATGTGTACGATTTGGTTCAGTAAGTTCCGTAAACAGAGCATAGTTATGCTAAGTCACATATATCAATAGATGAATAAAAAGGAGAGAAAAAGACAGTGCAGTCTGTGAAGCTAACATTAAGGAATAAAGAAACACTGTGAGAGAGTAAGAAGTTCAACAATGAAAAAGGTAACCTTTGCGTGTGTGTACCAAAGTCTCTGGCACAGGCAAAATGTACAGATGCAATTCAAAGCTGTTCCTGCCTTTATGGCACAAAATGCTGAGACACCTTCTGACATTTAGACATTGAAGTTGAAGTAATATGTGTTTGCCATCTGTCTATTGAACTTCCACTTAAAATTTCTAAACAGCATATGCCATTACTTTAAGAGAAGTACTACATCCAGAAGATGGTTCAAAGAAAAATCTAATTTATTTGTTCTGTAGCATAGCTTGTTTAGTAAGATGGCAACATTTCTTGTTTGCTTTCACTGACTTAAATAACATATGCTAAGGCATTCTCTGAGATATTTGTCTCCAGACCTTTTTAAATCAAAATTTAATTTATCTACATTTGTAGTATTTAAATCTAGACAATGCAGTCTCTTTTAAGATTGCTATGGTCAATGTTTCTAATGCTAGATGTATGCATTCTAAGCTTCTGTGCTTTTCTGCACCTTCTGTGTAACACACAGTTTCTAACCAAGCAGTAATAAATATTCAACAACAACAACAAGAGAAAGTAAATAAGGTTAGAAGTATAACAACCAATAACGTATACATTTTAAATATAAAAGATATGGCCATTGTCAAGGACAACATTGCATTAAAAAAAATAAATAAACACCTGTTACAAAAGCTGTTCTAAAACATAGTTTGACTACTCCATGAAAATATGTTGGTTACTATAAGCAGACATTGGTAACCATAACAACTGTAAGTAAAAAGTGTTCAGTTGTCAGAGTTTTGCCCTTTACTGAAATCCTGAAACTCTGAAACTCTAAAATGTGAGTTAGGTGCCAGAAAGAACAGTTGTGTAACCATTTTTATTTGCTTTGATTTATTTTATGTTCATATATGTTGCTTTCTATTTTAATTGTTTGATTTTTTGCCAAGTTATTTTAATTTAAATATTATCAAAGTCAAAGTCAAATAAACTTTATTGTCAATCAGATATACACAGCAGTGCAAGCTGAATGAAATGACATTGCTTTAGTCCCTGTGCAAGGCATAACAATGAACACATAGTTTGAATGACAGTAAGACTAATGAACATAAAGTAATAATTAAAATATTAACAACAGAATAAATTACCACAATTGGACAGGAAGATATTATAGCAATAACCCACGCCTGGGTGTGGGTAATGCTGGATTTACCCACGGTTGGTGTGGTTTGGTCACGAGGGCGAAGCCCGAGTGACCAAACAAAGCCAACCGTGAGTAAATCCAGCATTACCCACACCCAAAAGTGGGTTATTGCTATTATACAATGGCATTATTTAAGAAAAAAATAATAAATTTTCTTAAATAATGGCATTGTATAATGCTTCCTTGCAGCCCTTCCGCAGCTGTCTGGTATTCTGCGGCAGTTCTGATGTACTGCGCATGTGTATGCCTACGCAGTACAGTTTAACATAGCAAGACAGTGTGAAGCAACGGAGATCTTGCGTTCTCCATTGCTGTAAAAAAAAAAAAGAGTTATAGTAATGGAAAAAGTCTGGGCGACCAGACCTTTTTCCATTACTATAACTCTGATTTACAATGTGCACGCTGACCAATCAGCGTGCACTTTTTTTAATATTAATGGGGGGTTGTTGTATAATATGCTATATTATACTACTAGGTATTGCAAGACTATTACTTCACATTGTGATTGCTTAGAATATTGCACTTCATCAGTTGTGGTATAATATAGTCTGATGTTCATATCACATGTATGGAGTGGTGACTCACTCCTGACTATTGCACATTCAGGAAATAATAGGCTAAGAAATCAGGCTAACTGTATCAGTTATTGAAGCAATTAGCCAGAGTGATTACTATAGCTGTTACTTCATAGCAAGTGGCACATTGATCTAATTATTCATTGTCATTTCTGGCATTCAAGTTCAGCAGCCAGGAAGAAGCTCCTGTTCAGTCTAGATGTTTTGTAGTGTATACTACAATACTGCCTGCCCAAGGAAAGGCAGACGGACATGCCATGGGCAGGGTGAGTGGGATCGTTGATTATCTTCCTAGTACTTCCCACACACTGAGTCTCTTCCAGCTCATCCATGGATGGGAGCAAAGAACCAATGACTTTTTCCGCTGTCCTCACTACCCTCAGGAGAACCTTGCGGTCAGATGCTTTGCAGTTACCATACCAAACTATGATGTTATTTGAGAGGATGCTCTTGATGGTCCCCCTGTAGAAGGCTATGAGGATGGATTGAGACAGGTTTGCCTTCCTTAGTTTCCATACATATCAGTTATACTGGTGTTTAAAAAAGTTCTAAGGTTAAGGCAGAAATCAACATCTGTCTTTCTTTCTGTGAGGCAAGGGGAATTAACTGTTGCTGCATTGTAGGATTACTGGACGAATAACTTTATTTTAATGTAAGGAAGTATGCCAAGGTTTTCTTGAGAAGTTTCAAAAAGATAGTGTTGTGGTCTTTCATGTTTTATTGCTACCTTTACTCAGTGTATGTCTATGTGTAGGAGTAGGAAATTCATTCAGATAGTGGAGTATATAAGATGAAGAGCTATCCAGGCTGGCTAGAGGAAAAATACTCACAAGCAAAAAATAAATGAAAATAAATTGCAGAAAACACATATCAAGCCTTGAAAGTAAGTGCAGACAAAGAAGTGTAAAGCATATATGATATTGTCATGGAGGAAGTGTTTGATTTAACATGCAGGGTGGGGCAAATTAACTAAATGTATTAGAAAATGTATTTCCTTTTGCAATGCTAGTATTTTAAAAAGGATCTTTCACTTTTTGTTTTCATATTCAGAATGGTAGCTTTTGACCCAATGGATTTACTTGGTGTTCTGAATAAGTCAGAAATGCACCCACTGTTTTATGTTCATAGGTTCATAGGTAGGTACTAGGCTATCTGCCAGAGGGCATTTATAAGCCTAGCCAGAGTGTGTCGGCTTTCGCCGCCCCTTTGATTAATTAAGTGATCCTCTGTCAAGCAGAGCCAATGAAGTGATCCCAGGGGTGTATTTTCTGTTACCCATCCACTTGTCAAGGTTTCTCTTGAAGAGTGTTAGTGAGGGGCTCTGCCTAATGTAGTTTGGAATTTTGTTCCAAAGCATGGGCAATCTCTGTGACAGGAAGCTATCCCTCCAACATGTTCTATTTATTGTTGCGACGAGGTTTAGCTCACTAGAGCGTGTGGCTTGCAGTGACTTGGATTTCTTTAGGTGGAGCATGTCCATCAATTCTGAGTTGTACATGGCTTTGTAAGTCAGGCAGAGATCACCTCTGAGTAAGTGATATGCCACTGAGTACAGCCGGAGTTTTTTCAGTCGGGCTGCATAGAACATATGTTTGAGGCCAGTAATCCTCTTGGTGAGGTACTTTTGTGGTCTTTCCAGCTGTTGGAAGTGTCTTGTGAGGTACATCCCAAATGAGGCATTGTACTCTATGATGGGTCTAATGAGTGACGAGTTGAGGGGCACTATAACCTCTTTATTTCTAGATGCAAACCCTTTAGTAATTAGATGGGCCACATAGAATGATTTCCTAAGTACTTTGGCAATATGATTGTCAAAGGAGAGATTACTATCTACCTGGGTCCCCAGATCCTTTATTACCTGTTATGTATTAAGTGGGCTGCCACCTGTGTGGTAATTCTTGGGTGTTTTGTTTTTCCCAAATGGGATGACTATGCATTTTTTGGCATTTAGCTTAAGGCCATGACTTTGACACCAGGTGTCTGTCTCAGTAAGGCCCTTTTGGAGGATGTCCGTGTCAGCCATGAGTCAGTTATGGCTCCCAGTTTGCAGTCATCGGTGAACTTGATTAGCCATAGTCCTCCTGTGTGTGCCTGTACTCCTGAGAAGTATATGCCGAACAGTAGGGGTTTAGAGTCGGACCTGGAGCCCACTATTCTTACCGTGTGAGTTCTATCTGTAAGCCAGTTGGCAACCCATCTCGTGATGTAGGGGTTTATGTTCAGGCTGGTGAGTTTTTCTGTAATACCCGAGTGGGGAATGGTGTTGAAAGCCTTGGCGAGGTCAAGGTAGGCTGTGTGAACCACCTTTCCCTCGTCTATGGCCTTAGTGACTGTCTTGAAGAAGTCAACCAGGTTTAGTAGGCATGATCTGCCCTTAACAAAGCCAAACTGGGACGGGTCAAGTGTTTGGAGGATCCCAATGTCTTTGTTAGGGAGTTCCATGATGATGTGCTCCATAGCCTTGCAGACCAGGCTAGTCAGGCTTATGGGGAGATAGTTACCAGGGTCAGTTGTGGCCCCTTCTTTGTGGACAGGAATAACCATTGCTGTGCACCATTCTATGGGCATGTAACCTGTGGAGAGGCTGAGGTTGAACAGTGTATTTAGGTGGGGGTTAGTTTGTTCTGTAGTTCGTGCAAGATGCAGCCTGGGACACCATCTGTCCCCATTGATGCTGTGTTTTTGGCTTTTGAAAGGGCTGTTTTCACCTGTGCGTCTGTGATTTCCGGGACACTACACTTTTCTGGTATTGCTGTGTGCCCTTTTGGGGGTGAGAGGGGGTGAAGTTTGTACTGAATCTATCTGCCAGGATGTTGGCAATATCAGTAGGTTCAGTATATTTTGTGCTATTTTGCACTAGTTCAGTGCATATCTGTGAGTTGCCACTTAGATTCTTAACATAGCTAAAAAAGGCTTTGTGGTTATCTTTTGAATCCTTGGATATTTTTCTTTCGAAGTTAGCCTTGGATGATTTTATGAGGGACCTTAGTTTCTTACTGATACTGATCAGGGATGTCTTTCTTCTTGGGATTTGCTTTTTTTCTGAACTAGTTTCCTCCTATTGTATAGCCTGTTTATGGCAGGGGTCCACCAAACTGGTTTCCTTCTCTTAGAGGAGTGAGTCTTGGTTTTGCTAGGGATGGCATGATCCATGCATCCTTGTAGGTGCTCATAGAGTGCATTTGTAAAGGTTTCTGCATCTTGGGCAGCTTTATCCTTTAGCGTGGGGGCAGTGGAACTTACCACCTCTATCTTAAGTAAGGTGAAGTTTGTTTTAGAAAGGTTTTTTACTGTGGTTTCCTTAGATGGGGGTGGTGTTGGGGTGTGGACATCCAGAGTGATTAGTTTATGTTCTGATCTAACCAGTGACGGGTTGACTTCTGGTGTGGAACACCTGTCGCCCATGTTGGTGATGACCAGATCTAATATGTTTTCACCTCTGGTAGGGGAGTTTTGTCCAAAGGAAACACAAACCAAGAAAAACAAATATAAGGTATCCAGACAACCACTCAGCAGGTACTCGTAATGACAGTTTATTGGGTTCTCAATAAAATTACACTCAAAACATGATAGTCCATAGGTTAAGCACTTGTGCTGGAATAACCAACTTCATCAGAATACACATAATACAAATCAAAGAATTTAAATACCCTCCCAAAAGGCAAAAACCCTGACATCACATCCTACTACTAGATCACTTCCTGTCAACAATGGCAATGGCAATAGTTCAAAAAGATGGTGGCCTGGATTTGAAGGGTTGGTGATGATTTTCCCTGCTATTTTCATGTCTCTGGAATAGTACAGGTCCTGTAAGGAAGGCAAACTGGCACCAATGATGTTTTTAGCATATCTGACTATTTGATGTAACCTATTTTTGTCATGATTGACAGAGATCTAAACCACACTGTTATGGATGAGCTGAGACCAGACTCAATGTCTGCTATATAGAACTGAATCAACCGTTTCTGGGGGGAGGTTGAACTTCCTCAGCTGTCACAGAAAGTACATTTGCTGTTGTGCCTTGTTTTATGATGGACCCTACATTGGTCTCCCACTTCAAGTCCCGGGAGATTATAGAACCCAAAAACTTGAAGGATTCCACAACTGACACAGCAGTATTAAATATAAAGAGGTGGGATAATATTGTAGCACCACACCTAAAGTCCACTGTCATCTCCAAAGTTTTAAGAGTGTTTACTTCCAGATTATTCTGACTACACCAAAGGGCCAGTTACTCAACCTCTCATTTGTATGCAGATTCATCACCATTCCTAATGAGCGCGATGATAGTTGTATTGTCTGTGCATTTAATAAGTTTGACAGAGGGGTCCTTAGCAGGGCAGTCATTAATGCAGAAGGAGATTAGCAGTGGGGAGAGCACACATCCCTGGGGGGCACCTGTATTGCTAGATGTACATTTTCCAAGTTTCATCTGCTGTTTGCTATTGGTTAGAAAATTGGTGATACATTGACAGGTGGAAACAGGAATGGAAAGCTGGGAGAGTTTCAAGTGAAGAAATTCCAGAATTATTACATTAAATGCAGAGCTGAAGTCCACAAACAGAATCCATGCATATGTCCCTGGCTTGTCAATATCTTGCAAGATATAGTACAGGTCCATATTAACTGCATCATCCACTGACTGCTTCTCTCAATAAGCAAACTGAAGGTGCCCCAATGAGCAGGCTATAATATCCTTCAAGTGAGCTAATACCAGCCCCTCTAAAGTCTTCATGACCACCGATGTCAAAATAAGAGGCATGTAATCATTCAGTCCTGTTATACTGGATTTTTTAGGCAATGGAATGATTGTGGCTTGTTTGAAACATAAGAGAACTTCACACAGCTCTAATGATTTATTAAAAAAGATAGATGCTGAATAATTTTATAGTCACAAGAAGCTTACACAATAGTAAACACAATTGTGTTAACATTTAACCTCTGTCTAGTGCATGTAAGGAGGTATTAATTGTTGTTTGTATAGTATTTATTTATATGGTCATAAATGCCATACTTTTCTAAATAACTTGACAACCAAGAAGCACAGACAGAACTGCTTAGGCTCATATGAAAGCTCTCAGCTGGATGAACAAAGCACTACTAACCGTATGTGTGTAACTTGAGTGGTTTTTGAGATATTTTAAGTTGTTTAAAAAATATTACAAACATAATTGTTACTTGATTTACCGAGACTTATAAAATCCAGTTTAAGACCTAAAACCTAAAGAATGCTGCCTCTATAAAAATAGTTTGTGCTGAAGAGTTTGCCGTTTTTATTTCTTTAGTGACCCCTCTTGTTCCAGAGATATGTATATTTGTTTGAAATGTGAAGACATAATTTTATTCTATCAAAAAGCTTATGCACTGCCCATAGGAAGTTACAGTGCAAACTTCCAGAGATCCATTGAAGGGAATGAGTTCAGAGTAGTTTTATATTGGATGTGGGCAAAGGTTTGAATGTGAAACCAAATATGGTGATTTCTGGCTGTTGGGCAGGGTTGGGATTGGATGTTGAAGAATCCTTTGCCCATAGGAAGTTACAGTGCAAACTTCCAGAGATCCATTGAAGGGAATGAGTTCAGAGTAGTTTTATATTGGATGTGGGCAAAGGTTTGAATGTGAAACTGGATATGGTGATTTGTGGCTGTTGGGCAGGGTTGGGATTGGATGTTGAAGAATCCTTGTTAGGGATGCTATACTATCTATGAAATAAGAGTTTAATTCTATTGCAGTTTTGAATGATGTGTCATAGGAAGAAGGGTTAGGGTTGAATTTTTTGCTGGGATGTAAGATTTCTTTAATGGCTGACCAGAACTTTTTAGGGTTGTGTTTACAATTGTTCTGAAAGTTGTTATAGTATACTTTTTTGTTTTAATTTCTTTGCTTTTTAATACAGTTACAGAGCATTTCTGAATTTTTTTTGGATATTGTAGTATTTTATACTTTTACCATTCTTTCCAAGTTTTTCCTGTATCCTACATTAGCATTCTTCTGTTTTTGGATAGCCAAATTGTATTATTTGCTTTTTGTCTCTTCTTTCGAGGATGGACAAGGCTATTTAGGATATTTAGGAAAGTTGTATTAAATTCATGTAGAGCATCATCTAAGTGTAGGACATTTAGGATATTCTGGTTAATAGATGATAGGGTAGTAATAAATATTTCTTGGTTAAACTTGGGCACGTTCTATAATGTTTTATAAATATGCTGTTTAAGTGGATGTGTGAGATGTCTGTTTGCATAGCTTAGCAGATGGTCACTAAGAGAGTCTGACATTATATCTGTAGTGGTGAATTTGCTAGGGTCTGACTGGGGATAATTAAAATCCTCCATAACCAGAGTGTTTGGTAATATTTGGATTGTCTCCAGTTTGGTCAATAGACTTCATGTGCATCAAGACCCATGGAGGGGGATCTATAACTGGCTATGACTTGAATGGGGGTCTTAGCCACCTTAACCTGAACTTGGAGTAACTCTATGGAGTTGTCCAGTCTAACTAGACGGGATGTGAATTTACCTCTAATAGAGATAGAAACACTGCCTCCTTTGGTTCTCACATGTTCATTTTGTGGTCTGATGGTGTGGAAGGCATTGGATACTCTCTGAGGTCTTGAACCAGGTTTCTGTGACTGCACAAACATCTACATCTTCCAGTGATAGAAGTGCTTCCAGGGTGTGCAGTTTTTGGTTTAAGCTCCTAATTATTTTGTTATGATTGGCATATTTCACATCAGTAAGTTTGTTTTGAGACCTTGCCTAAAAAAAGGAGGCAAGAGCCTTTGCCAGCAGCCGAAAGCCTAGAGGTGCCAGGTGCGAACCATTTCTGACAAAGCAGTGAGGCATGTAGACCATGGCTTCCTAGGCTGACAGGAACTGGATGCTCTTTGGATGACACCAAAAACTAAGCAAATTATTGAAATCAATCATGTTTTTGTTTATACTGTGGCATCATTCTAGGTGAAGGTAATATGCTCCTAAAGGCAAGGGACATACCTACCTGGGACATGTAGTCAGAGAGCTCAATCATGTCTCTGTTCATATAGTTTAGTGAGGTACATCTCAGGACATTCACTCCAACATGAACTGTGGCAGAGTCATAATGGTACTTGTTGCTGAGAGACCAGAGTGCATGCGTGATCTGACAAATCCTGGCACTGGCCAGGCAACTGACCATGACTTTCTCCTTGTCCAACCTGGTGAGTGGGACATCTGTGTGTCTCACTAATGAGTCTCCAGTGACTAGAAAATTTGTTTTTTGAGTGTTATTCCTTAAGGGCTTGGTAGACGACATTGGTGTTGCTATATGTCATGGGTGCTGTGGAACACTGTTAGTTGTAGGAGTCTTGTGTTTTGGAGGTCTCTGGTGTTTTGGTAAGTTTTTTGAGAGAACCTCCACGTATGCTGATTTTTATGTTAGATGCATACTATGTGTATGAGTAGTGGTACTATGTACATGTGTAATGGTGCGTGAGTTGACAACCTCTTCCATGGTACTGTTTTTGAGTGTGAGAGAGCATGGATTCAAGATTCTTGGTGGAGCTGCATCTCTCACACTCTGTACTAGAGTGAGTTATTAGCAGAGGGTTGTCAGTGTACATGAGGCAGTTGCTACACTGCCTCAAGACACCCAAGTCAATAAGGTTGGCAGGAGAAACAAGGGTAGTCCAACTGTCCATAATGGTAGGTTGAAGACTGTTATCACTAAGGGGGGCTTTTCAGGATCGATCAAGGAGGGACTCAGTGGATGGATATTTCTGCCTGGGTTTTTTTTGTTGGTAGTTTAATAAGTTACAGCTCACTAGCAGTATTTCTTTGACTGGGAAAGTACTAATGATGAAGGCTACACTAATGTACTATAGCTGTATCTAAGGGAAAAATCATTGACTTTATCTGTCCATCTATGGCGCACAATTGCGTGGCAGTGCACAGTGCTGCACAACACTGAAACAAGCAGAAACTCTGCTGAAATGCAGGGATTAAATACCAGAAGTGAAAAACTTGAAAAAAAAACTTTAAAAAGGTTCAAATGGACCATTGAGGATGTTTACTCCAAGCCCTAGACCAACTGCCCTTCACCAGACAGGTTCCAGTCAGCACACTCCTCTCTCTAGAGTGCAGAAAGGCCCCTACCAATCCAAGATTGCATGGAAAATATGCTCAGAACAAACAGCCACTACAAACAGACCCAGCAGCAGCAAACCTGTATATGGACTATGCTATGGGTACTAGCTACCCTAGTTTCATCGGGAACCACTAAAGAATGTTTAACACAGCAGAAAAATAGCAGTGAGACACTGCAGCCCCCATTCAGACTTTATCATAGAAATAATATCTCTTTAATGGGTTCAGTCTTGATCAACAAATCAACAAAAAAGTATCTTTACAAGTCTTACTTCCGATTCCTGAAATAACCAAACAGTGGCAGACATGTATGCAAATAATGGTAAAATAACCAAATTAGTTTATTTCATATGAAAACCCACAGACTTTATAGATAACCTTTTCATTTCATTTCATCATCTATATGTAATCTCACAGTTAATCTTATTAACTGTGAAATAACAGTACCTATCTATTCTACATTTCAACTTCTGCATACCTCAAATAAACTCTCACTACTTTTTAACTACATCTCACATTTCAAAAACATAAGTGAAGTTACCAGGATAACCTAACTCACTTTCTTCGTAGAAAACACTTCATTGCTACCTAACTTCTACCTGCTTTCAGACTCCACTACTAATAATATCCTACAGTTCCATAACCTCTTGTTTACTTCTTGATTCCTACTTCCCCATTTCCTGCCATCAAGAGAATGTAAATCCATTTACTTAATAATGCTCCTCTTCAGTTTATCCTGTCTTCTTCTCCTACTAAGCCATCACTCATCCTACCATGACTAAATAAAAGCTCTCAACATCTTTCCAACTCTGTCCCAAACACCTATCCATAATTCTTCCCAAAACTCTCCACACATCACACCAAACTTATTTGGCACCTCTCACCTTTAACCTAAATATACACTGTTTAACTTTATTTCAACTTAAATCAAAATAAAATGATATTGAACAATGATCTCCAAAAAGCAGGACTCAATAATAGCCCAATATACAAAAATCATCCTAGGAGGAGACATTGACCCTAATGCTGGTGCCACCTATGACAGCCAACATCATGATTATTCTGTTCTACACACTAGTCTAATCCCACAGTAATCAACCTCCAGCCTCAGTAATATAACGTTTGCTGTCATAAATATTAGCAGCATAAGAAATAAAGCTACTGCACTACATACTTGGATTACCAAACATAAGCCTGATATTCTCACTATAACTGAAACTTGGCTTAAACCCAGCATAAATAACTCTTTTTATATTCCCTGGTTATAATACCATCTGTAATGAACATATAAAGGGGAAAGATAATGGCATTGGTTTAATACTTCCTAACGACTACCATAATTTGCCCCGTGCAACAAACCAATACCAGAATTTAGTTCAGCAGAGCTTCTTATGCTCAAAGTAAACAATTATAAAGAAATATGTATTACTGCCCTTTACATTCCTCCTAACTACAAGCTATACTGGAGGATATCCTACATTGGATATCTGTCGTTTTCATGTTAGGACACGAATAAATGAATCTTCATTGGTTCTGTTCAAGCAGCTTTATTATATACAAACACATTACTATTATTGTAGACTATAGACTGTAATTAAAGTAACTTATATATAATTAATGACTATGACCATGCATGCTTACTCCCTAGCTGTTTCTTCAAAATGGCACTAAATCTGTGCACGTGTGTGGGTTATATACGGGCATGTACAGCCTTGCATACTTCTTAAAGATACAAGCACACACACTTTACGTTCTGATCTACATCCTCCCTCTTTGAGAAATAGACCATACAATTGTTATGAGACTGTCTGGCATGCAGAAATCACAGGAAATCTATAGATTTGCATTATACAATGTTAGATAGGTATGTACAATCAAGTCCACATTGCTGTGTATTTCACACTTGGTTTAGACACTCATCCATGTCGTGTGACAGAATTTGGAACTAGATTTAGCAAGTAGGACAGTTTCTGCATAATGGTTGACCTGTGGAATGTTCAAATCACTTTCTGGAACAGAATCAAACTTTTGAACACATTCTGGTCTGGAAACAGCATCTGACTCATTCTTGGGTTTAGAGTTTGCATCATATTTACAATGTTGGGACTACAATAATGATGATGGTATTCTTTGGTTTAGAGTTTGCATCACAGCTACAATGTTGTGACTGCAATGATGATGGTTCTGGTACAGGAAGAAGATGTCTGCAATTCCTCCTATACTCAACTCCTTCGGAATTTACCAAGTAAGATCTCAGTTCTGCACAGTTGCCTGTAATCTGTCCTATTCAATCAAAATCTTTTGTTGTCTGAATCTGTACCATCTCTCCTTCCCTCAACGTATAAAGTAATCTGCTCAATCTATCATAATTAGATTTCTGGTTATTATGCTTCTTAGATAATTGAGCCTTGATGGTTTTAGTGTTCTTAGAATTAGGCTTTAACAAACTCGAAGATATAGGGAGCATAGTTCTAGTTTGTCTGGAAAGTAGTCTTTGAGCAGATGAGCCATGAATATCATCATGGGGTATGTTTCTGAGATTAAGCAAATTCAAGAATACATTGGTATTGTCACGCTTTGACCTTTCAAGTAATTGTTTTGCACTCTGTACTGCACGTTCAGCTAGACCATTGGATTGAGGATGTTCGGGACTACTAGTGACATGTGCAAAGTCCCATTCTTTTGTAAATTTCTGAAACAACTGGCTAGTGAACTGAGTATCATTGTCAGAAAAATGTTTGTGTGGACGACCATGAACTGAGAAATGATGTTTTAACTTAGTAATAACAGTAGTTGAGATTAAGCTTGGTAGTAGATCAATCTCAAATCAATGTGAATAAGAGTCTACCAAAAGAAAGTAGTGTTGATTGTTCCACTCAAAGATATCAGTTGCTAAAGTAGACCACAGTAGTTCAGGAATTGGATTTAGCTGAAGTGGTTCTCTTTGCAAATGCGGTCTAGTACTATTGCATTCTGAACAAGAAGAAAGAACTCTATCAATGTCCCTTGTTAATGAAGGACAAAATACTAATTTTCTTGCTCTTCTCTTAGTGGATATGGATCCTGGGTGACCACAGTGCAAAATCTGAATATATTCTTGTTGTAAAGAAGCAGGAACAATTTTAGAATCTTTGAATATAATGCCATCTTTCATCAACAATTCATCTCTGTAAGGAAAATACACTTGCATCTCAGGTGATACAGTAAGTTGCTTTGACAGCCATCTAACATTAATATAATGAGTGAGGTTTTGTGAAATTGGATCAGTCTGAGTGTGATCTCTTAACTCATCAAGTCTAGTGGTGGAAAAATTACACACTGACATCACATCAAAGCCAAAAGTCTCTGCATCAAGCTATTCTGTTGTATTTCTAGGAAATCTTGATAAAGTATCAACCAGATAAAGCAATTTGCCTTTAGCGTAGACCAAATTGAATTTGTATTTTTGCAATTTGAGCTTCATTCTTTGCAATCTCACTGGAGCAGAATGCATAGGCTTCTTTAGAATAGTAACTAGAAGGTGATGATCAGTTTCAATCTGAATAGCTTGACCATAAATATAATCATGAAGCTTGGAGCATGCAAATACTATAACCAAAAGCTCTTTCTCAATTTGAGCATATTGTATCTCAGTTTGGGTTAACGTTTTAGATGCATAGGCTACTGGTCTGCCCTCTTATAGTATACCTGTGCCTAACCCGAAATTTGAAGTATCACAGCAAAGGATAACTAGTTTGTTCACATCATAGTATCCTAATGTAGGTGGGGTGGCAATTTTCTTCTTAAGGTCTTTAAATGCCTTCTGATGATGTTCCAACCATGGCCATACAACATTTTTTGTGTGTTAGCTCTCTTAAAGATGCTGTCAACTCATGGAAGACTGGTATAAATTTGTCTAAATAATTGACCATGCCCAGAAAATGTTGTAAATTTTGTACATTGTCTGGTGCTAACATGTCTAGAATAGCTGCTTGCTTGGTCGGGTCTGGTCTAAAGCCTGTACTTGTAAACAAATGGCCTATGCAGGTCACCTCTGGAAGTCTGAATTTGCACTTCAGAGCAAGAGACTCATGATTCGCACCACAATTGCGACAGTTAACAATAAAGCTTGATTTGGGTTTTGCTGATTCATGTCTGTGTTGCACTGAGCTGGCAATGGAGATTGCACATTTCCTGGAACTTTCTAGAAAACCTCATGGCTTCTTTGGAAATCCTGTAGCTGCTAAGTGCTTAGGCCTGTTCTTATTTGTCACGTGTTGCATACTGTCTACGTTTGCTCTGGTACCGACTCAACCCATGCTTTTGGCACTCGCATGCATACTTGTATGTTTTTTTGTCACCTCATGGATTTGACAAATCTCTATGGCTTTGCTCAACATTAAATGACTGTCACGAAGTAAAATCTTTCCCACAGCAGCACTATTAATACCACATACAAGCCTGTCCTTTATCAGCTCATCTTTTAGATCACCAAACTGACACATCTTAGCTCTATTTCTTAAGTCAGTTATATAAGCTGCTAATGTTTTCCCTGGTTTCTAATTTCTTGTGTAAAACAAATGCCTCTCTAATGTAACATTCATCTGGGGGTTGCACATAATTTATTTATTTATTTATTTATTTTATTTTATTTTACATTTGTTGACCGGGATAATCCAACTGGATACATGCCCATTTTCAGTGGAGGCCCAGGGAGAAAAGCTCCACATTAAAAAAAACACTCAAAGTAACAGCAGAAACTTATTTCACATATGATACATAAATAGACAGGGAAAGCAATTCATAAAGAACATTCATATGTAAAAAAAGCATAAATAGGTAGCTATATACAGTAATGATAACAAATAAAGGTTGCAGAGATGGTTCTAGTCCGGTGTAGAGCAAGGACATAACCAGTGTGATTTAAAATGTTCTTTGAGTTTTTTTAATAGGGGCAGAGAGGTTTCTTGAGTAATGACTGCAGGAAGTTCTCTAAACTTGCACTTCAAACAATCAGGGTCTTCCCTTGATTCAGCTTGTACAACAATATGGCAGTCTGCAGCTTCTCCTTCATACTCTGCTGGTGCATACACAAATGAATGCTCTCTTTCTATGGCCTCTGACCTTGCTAGGTTTAGCAAAATGAATGCCTTGGTGTGTGCATCTCTATCTGCATAAGCTGCTTGTATGTAAATATCGTACTCTTGCTCAAATATCCTCCAGTTCTCTGCAATATTCTGATCAAACACAAGTGGTAATGTTTTTTGAAATCTGTCTGCCTGTGAGGGGATTTTGTGAATAAGCATGAATATATACACTCATACACATAAGCAGAAGTTTCTGGCATAAACAGAACTTGTCCAATGCCTTCATGCTCTGAACTTTTACTCTTGTTGGGCTTATCTGAATTATGCGAATTAAGGAATTCATAGTACTTTCGAATAACTGGACTTTCCAAAATAAACTTGATGGGCTTTTCAATACTTTACTGAACTTTGCGAAAGGACTTTTCGGTACTTTACCGAACTTTGCAAAATTACTTCTCGGACTTCTGGATGCTTTCCGAATTTTATCAGTAATGGCAGAAATGCTAAAGAAATTTACCATTATTTGTTATACTTGTGGAATCTTATTGGTAACGGCAGAAATGCTAAAGTCATTTATGACCATCACCTGCTAAAGTCATCACTTTAAAAAACATTTGAGAACTTTGTGATGCAATTGAATAACTCACAATTACTGTAATATTCTTGTAATGTCGCCTTTTGCAAGAAAACACCTCTTAGTATAAGAAACATGTCAAGCACCTGCACAATGCAAATAAAGTGAACATCTATTGCCCAAAACTCAATAACTTTCAAAGTAATTGCACTTTGCAAATAACTGCATACAGCACACTGAAATGTCCACACAATGGCAGTACCTTGCTAGGCAACTCTACAGTACAAGAACCACTCTGTAATGGCAGCTCTTTGTGAACAGACACACCCAGCACAAGAAGTTTTTTGAAATAGCTATGCTTTGACTGGATTGTGTGAAATAATTGCACTTTGTACACCATGAACTTTTTGGAATACATGCACAGTAATAAGCAAACACTGTAAGCCTTTTACACATTCTGAGATACTTTGAAAAACTTTAGTTATGCCCCTGGTACAATACAAAGTTGCAGTTATGCCCAAATACAGTACTTTGCCCAAACACATGCAGTTGCCTTGCTTTATTTCTGCTTAATGTGCACTTTTCTTTTCTTATTGTAAACATTTTGCTCATTTATGCCCTTTTCATGTGCAACGTACTTTTCTTGTGCTTGTCTTACTCTAAACACGCCCAACATTGTCTCAAACACACTTGTTTTACTTTAAACATACTCATTTTTTGCTTCAGACATACTCGTTTTGCTTTATAGTTAATCATTTAATCAAATATTTTTATCTTAAATGTTTTCTTTAGTTAACAAACTTTTCATACTTTCCGCTTGCCTGATAATGCAGTTTGTGCCATTGTAATGCCCCTTTACTGTCTTTTGCATCGAGTAAGTAATTCATTTTATTTCTCATTACCTTTGATTCTTTGGTTATGTTTGTGCTCTTTTCTTTGGTTTTACCTTTATTTTCTTCTTTACATTTCATGGCTCGGAATATTCTTCTCTCTTCCATCCTGATTCTGACACCATGTTGCTTTCATGTTAGGACACAAATAAACAAATCTTCATGAGTTCTGCTCAAGCAGCTTTATTATATACAGACACATTACTATTGTAGACTATAGACTGTAACTTAAGTAACATATACAATTAATGAATATGATCATGCATGCTCACTCCCTAGCTGCTCCTTCAAAATGGCACTAAGTTTGTGCATGAGTGCTGGTTATATATGTGCATGTACAGCCTCACATGCTTCTTAAAGATGCAAGCACACACGTTATACTCTTATCTACAATATCCATAACATTTCCACTTACTCCCCTACATCTAGCATGAATGTATATAGTTTCACATTAAATAATGTATAACTTCACACATTATAGCAAGACATGAAATTCCTTGTTAGACTGGATCCTTGTATCAGACTTTAACAAATTCATCAGTACAGATACAATGTCAGGCTCTCTTAGTGACCATATCCTAAGCTATTAACCAGAATATCCTAAATGTCCTCCACTTAAATGAAGCTGTAAATGAATTTAATAAAATTTTCCTTAATATCCTAAATAGCCTTGCCCATCCTAGAAAGAAGACACAAAAAACAAATAATGCAATTTGCTATCCAAAAACAGAAGAATGCTAATGCAGGATAGAGGAAACATTTGGAAAGAATGGCAAAAGTGTAAAACACTACTGTATAGCCCCACATCAACTGGGAAACCTACATTAGCCCTAACTGACTAGTGCAAAAGTTCTTTGACTTTGTTAACTCAAATGCCCTGGAACAAACTATTCATACCCCAACAAGAGGAACAAACCTTCTAGATCTGGTCCTCACTAACATGACAAACAGATGCTTTGCCGCAACTGTCAGACACTCATTAATTAAATCTGACCACAAATCAGTCACCTTTGAGTTAACACCAGAACTCACAAAGGGTAATATCAGACTAAAGAAACTTCACCAAGGTAAACTATACCCTCTTAGGTGAAGGTATAAAGGCATTCCAAGCCCCACTCCCAGCTGGAAGTGATAACTACACCAAAGCTTACACTAAAGCCTTGTACAATCACTTGCATGAATGTATAGACTGGGCTGTACCACAAAGAATCAAAGCCAGAGCCCCAAGTAAAAACAAGCTGTCATGGTGGACATCTAGTATCTACAAACTTTACAATAAATGCACAAAGTTGCTGTCCAAGAAAACAAAGGTGATGCCCCAACAGTGGAGAAGCACCCTCCTTTGCCTCAACAGGCAAATAAAACAACTTATCAAATCTTCTAAAGGCTTCTTTGAGAAAAGCCTAGCAAGCACAGCCAAGGATAATGATAAGGCCTTTTACAGCTACGTATGTAGCCTAAAGGGTAAGACCCAAGCATGTCCAGAACTAGTGAACAACGGTATCATACACACTTACCCCACAAAGATAGTAAACCTGCTAGCAAATAGGTTTGGTTAAAATTTCACTCCCTTATCCCCTCCAAACCTTTTACAAACCATCCCCAACTCCCCCCTACATATCTGAAGATCAGGTCATCAAAGCCTTGTTGAACGCAAAAAACACAGTCTTTATGGGGCCCTGGTTGTCTTCTAAACAGGTTAAAACATGAAATAGCTCCACCATTAAGTATTTAAATAAAACATTTCAATCATAGTCTAACCACACACTTTGTTCCTGTGGAATGGAGAACAGCAACAGTTATCCCCCTCCACAAAGATGTCCAAGCAACAGACTCAGGGAATTACAGACCCATAAGCCTGACCAGCCTCATCTATAAGGCCATGGAATGTATCATTATGGACCTTATAAATAAAGACATAGGTGACCTCCATACCCTGGATAATACCCAATTCAGCTTTGTCAAGGGCAGATCCTGCTTCTTAAATCTTGTGAATTTCTTTGAAAATGTGACCAGGGCCATTGATGAGGACAAATCTGTGCACACAGTATACCTCGACTTGGCAAAGGCATTCGACACAATCCCACACTCAGGCATTACCGATAAACTTAGCATTGGCTCACAAACCGAACACACACTATCAAACTGGATGACTCCACATCAACCAGTAGACTTGTTACCAGTGGGGTGCTACAGGGGTCAGTGCTGTGCCCCCTACTGTTTGGTATATACTTCTCAGAAGTTCGGGTCAAAACAAAGGGGTTGTGGCTGACAAAGTTTACAGACAACTACAAACTGGATGCAATTATTGAGTCCCCAAATTATTTCAGTATACTCCAGAAGGGTCTTACACAGACCATCAACTGGTGTCTAAGTCATGGTCTCAAACTGAATGCAAAGAAATGCATCATCATTCCCTTAGGCACAAACAAAGTTCCTTCACACTACCAAATAAGCAACAATACCCTAAAATCCCACAAAGTGGTAAGAAACCTGGGATCACAAGCTAACTGTGACCTTAACTTTAACCACCATGTATCTACTATAGTAAGGAAGGCTTTCTAAGTAGCACACTTCATTAGTAAAGGCATTGCCTCAAGAGCAAAAGAAGTTATAATCCCTCTATACTCAGCACTAATCCGGCCCATAATTGACTATAATGCTCCGTTCAGCATGTACGGTAGAAAGCACCTGCAGCAATTGGAGAGATCTCAGAGGTTTCTAACAAAGAAGATCAAGGGCTTCCAGCATATGCCATACACAGGCCAACTAAAGTCGCTGTCACTATTGTAGAATAGTGTGTGTGTGTGTGTGTGTGTGTGTGTGTGTGTGTGTGTGTGTGTGTGTGTGTGTGTGTGTGTGTGTGTGTGTGTGTGTGTGTGTGTGTGTGTGTGTTGTACCTTTAAGAAGCGTTTCAAGGTCAGCACGTGCATATAAATAGCAAGCACATTCTAGCTTCAGTGCCATTTTGAGAGTGCAGCCAGAGAGTGAGCATGTATGAGTGTAATAGTTAGTTTGTTTGTAAGTTTATCTAAGTTAAAGTTATTAAGCCTCAGTCCTGATGTGTTTGTAAATAATAAAGCTGCTTGAACAGAACCCACAAAGATTCTTCTATTTTATTCTGACTGGACGAGCGATATAATGATCAGAGCTACAGGGTGCAGCGATAACAGTGAAGGTAAACTAAGAGAAACAAGCATGATAAAAGGGCCAGAAACGTGCCAAAGGTAATGAAAACTTGCACTAATGATATATTTTATAAGAAAGATAAAATGGAGCATTACAAGGGCACTAACCACATTATTAAACAAGCAAGAGGCACAAAAGGTTCATTAATTAAATAAAATGTTTAAAATTAAAATATTTGATAAAACGAATATCATAAAAGCACATAAGGGGTTCGGAATTACCTTGGAATTGCAAAATGAGCATGTTTAAAGCAAAACAGACATGGTTAAAGTAAAACAATACAAGAAAATGGACATGTTTAGAGTAAAACGAGCGCAAGAATAGTATATTGGGCATGGAAAAGGATTAAACGATCAAAACTAATATAATAAGGGCAAAAAGGGCACATTAAGTGTAAATAAAGCAAGGCAACTGCATGATTTTTGGCAAAGTACTGTGTTTTGGCATAACTACTACTTCACATTGTGTTCAAGGCATAACTAGAGTTATTCAAAGCATCTCAAAGTGTGTAAAAGTGCTTACAGTGTATGCTTATTACTGTGCATTTATTCCAAAGAGTTTGTGTGCAAACTGCAACTATTTTGTGAAGTACAGTCAAAATACAGCCATTTTGAAAAGTTTCTTGTGTTGGGTGTGTCTATTCACAAAGTGTCGTCATTGCAGAGTGTTGCTTGCACTGTAAAGAGCTATTTACTAAAGTACAGCCATTTTGGGAAGTTTTAGTGTGCTGTACTGGTTATTTGCAAAGTGAAGTTACTTTGAAATGTTTCTTACTCTGAGCTTCTTCTTCCCAGTTCATTTGCACAGTGCAAATATTTTGAAATGTTTCTTACACTGATAAGAGGTGATTTCTTATAATACAGTGATTTCAAGAGTATTACAGTGCCTGAGAGACTTATTTTACAAAGTTCAGTTATTCAGAGGCTTGTGTTACTGGGCATAGTTACAAATACTGGCATAAATTGCTGGCATATGTATATGTGTGTATGTTCATGCATACTTGCAAAAGCCTTCATTAGTATGTGTTAATATGGCAGATCGATTTCAAAAACCATCACTATTGGTGTTTGATGAGAATATTGCAGAGAACTGGAGAATGTTTGAGCAAGAGTATAATATTTTTATACAGGCAGCCTATTCTGACAAAGATGCATGCACCAGGGCATTCATTTTGCTAAACCTAGCTGGGTCAGAGGCCATTGAAAGAGAATGCTCATTTGTGTATGCACCTGTAGGGGGAGGTAGAAGGTGAAAACTGTCATATTATTGTACAGGATGAATCAAGGGAAGACCCCAAGTGTTTAAAGCGCAAGTTCAGGGAAAGGTGTAAACCCGAGATGAATATTACATTAGAGATGTATTTGTTTTATACAAGAGATCAAAAACCAGGGGAAACTTTTGCAGCTTATATAACTGACCTGAGAAACAAAGCTAAAACGTGTTGATTTGGTGACTAAAAAGATGAGTTGATAAAGGACAGACTTATGTGTGGTATTAATAGTGCTGCAGTGAGAAAGATTTTGCTTCATGACAGTGATTTAATCCTGAACAAAGCTAGTGAGATTTGTCAAATCCATGAAGTTACGGAAAGGCACACAAGTATACTTGCAAGTGATAACAGCATGGCTCCAGAAGAAATGTAGACAGTATGCAACACGTGGCTAGCAGAAGCAGGCCTAGGCACATAGCACCTGCCACCCCTGCATGCTCTCTAGGTAAAACCCGTAGTTTTCCAGCAAGTTCTAAGAAAAGGACATGCTCAGTGCAGTACAAGGATGAGTTTCCAAAACCCAAATCCAGCTTTAATGTTAACTGTTGCAACTGTGGTGCCAATCATGAGTCTAAAAGAGAAAGATGCTTAGCATTTGGTCAGCAATGCCACAAGTGTAAAAAATGGAACCATTTTCAAATGTTTTGAAAATCAAGTAAACCTCGCACAGTTATATAAAAGGGTCATGAAAAAATGCAAGTTGATCATACAGAGAGCTGCAGTTCTACTTTCTAAGTAGATGGTGTATCAGTAATTGGTGAAAAGGCTGAAGCAGTTAATTTGTTTGCAAATAATGAAGTGTTGTGTACTGTCCAGATCAATGGTAAAACCACCAAGCTTAAAGAAGGCATTGGCTCAAAGTGCAATGTTACATCATCAGACACATTTGCTAGAGTGAGAACTAATGAACAATTCAAGGTAGCTAGTAGTGCAAAACTTGTTGCTTATGGAGGTGAAGAAATTCAAACTGAAGAGTCAGTAGTGCTTTCATGTCATAGGTTCATAGATGAGTACTAGGTTGACTGCTGTTGCGAGCCATTTTAAGCCTAGCCAATTATCCCTTGTGAGACTCAAACCCTGCACCTTGTGTTTGTAAGGCAAACACCTTAACCATTAGGCCACCCTTTCATTTAGCTAAGAACTGTTACAGCTTGTTATTCTATGTACTCTGAAGACCAGTACAGTCTTTATTGGGTCTCAGAGACAGTTTGACAATGAATTTGCTTTCTTTTACCAAAGAAGTTCATCATATAAGCACATATCTTAGTTCCAATTTTACTGAAACTATTTTCTCAGAGCATGTTGATGTTTTCAGTGACAAGCTGGGCAAACTTCCAGTTGTGTATTCTATGAAGTTAGAGCAAGAGGTCAGTCCAGTGGTCAGACCAGCAAGAAAAGTTCCGATATCTATGCAGAATAAAGTTAAAGCTCAGTTGGATAAAATGGTGCAGCAAGGTGTAATTTGTCCAGTTACAGAACCAACTGAATGGGTGTCATCTATGGTAGCAGCCCACAAAAAAAGGTTCAGACAAAATCAGAATATGCATTGACCCAAGAGATCTGAACAAAGCATTAAAGAGACCAATGCGTGCAGTCGAGGAAGTCGCAGCCCAAATACCAAATGCCACTGCTTTTTTCTGTCTTGGATACAAAAAGTTCATTTTGGCAAGTGATGCTCAATTACATATCTTCATTACTGACTACTTTCAGTTCCCTATTTGGCATATATAGATTCCTCACGATGCCATTTGGAATAAATTCTGCAAGTGAGGTCTTTTAGTGTGCAATGGAGCAATTTTTTTCACATTATCCTTGTGCCATAATAGTAGATGATTTATTGGTTGAAGCCAATGGTGAAGCAGAGCATGACAGAAACCTTAAAAAAGTTCTAGACAGAGCACGTGAAGTGAACTTAAAGCTCAGTCCTCTGAAGTGCAAATTCAGACTACCAGAAGTTACATATGTAGGTCATTTATTTACTAGCACTGGCTTGAGACCAGACCGGTCCAAGCAAGCAGACATTCTTGAGATGCCAGCTCCAGATAATGTTCAGTCTCTACAAAGTTTTCTTGGTATGGTCAACTATTTAGGCAAGTTTATACAAGACTTCTGTCAGTTGACAGCACATTTAAGAGAGCTGATGCACAAAAATGTTATATGGTTTTGGTTGGAATAGCCCCAGCCCCAGAAGGCATTTGAAGACCTTAAGCAGAAAATTGCCACCCCACCTACATTAAGACACTATGATGTCAGTAAACCAGTAACTCTTTCCTGTGATGCTTCAAATTTTGGTCTTGGTGCAGTTATTCTTCAAGAAAGCAGACCAGTAGCCTATGCACCTAAAACTCTTACCCAAACTGAAATGCAATATGCTCAAATAGAGAAAGAACTTTTGGCACTAGTATTTGTATGTTCAAAGTTTCATAATTACATCTATGGTCGAGTTATCTAGGTTGAAACTGATCACCAACCTGTAGTTACTATTTTAAAGAAGCCTATGCATTCAGCTGCAGTGAAATTACAAAGAATGATGTCCAAATTGCAAAAGTACAACTTCAAAATGATCTATACAAAAGGCAAACTTATTTATCTGGCTGATACCTTATCCAGATCACCCAGAAATACAACAGGACAGCTTCATGCAAAGAATTTTGACTGACATAATGGAAGTGTGTAATTTTTCTACCATGAGACTTGATGAACTGATAGATTATACAAAGACTGAACTGATTTTACAAAAGCTCAACCTCTACATTAATGTTGGATGGCCATCAAAGCAATGCAGTGTACCATCTGAAGTGCAAACTTATTTTTCTTACAGAGATGAAATGTTGATGAAAGATGGCATTATTTTCAAAGGTCCTAAAATTGTTGTCCCTGCTTCCTTACAACATGAATATATCCAGATTTTGCATTGTGGTCACCCAGGCTTCAAATTTAATAAAAAAGGGTGAGAGAACTAGTATTTTGGTCTTCTCTAGTAAAAGACATTGATAAAGTACTTTCTCCTTGTTCAGTATGTAATAGTACTAAACCACTTTGGCAAAACGAACCACTTCAACTAAGTCAACTTCATGAACTACCTTGATCATCAGTAGCCACTGATATATTCAAGTGGAACAACCAGCATTACTTAGTGTTGGTAGATTCTTATTTGAACTGGTTTAAGATTTATTTACTACCTAATCTAACGTCCACTGCTGTTAACACCAAGTTGAAATGTCATTTCTCAGTCCTTGGCAGTCCACACAGCTATTTTTGACAATGGTACTAAATTTACTAGTCAGTTGTTTCAGAAATTTGCAAAAGAATTGGACTTTATACACGTTACTAGTAGTCCAGAATATCCACAGTCAAATGGACTAGCTGAACATGCAGTAAAGAGTAATTACTTGAGAAGTCAAAGTGTGATAATACCAATGTCTTTTTGAATTTACTTAATCTCAGAAACGTACCACATGATGATATGCTTGGCTCGCCTGCTCAGAGACTCCTATCTATGCAAACTAGAACAACATTGCCTATTAGTTCCAGTTTGTTGAGGCCTAAAGCTAAGAACAACAGAACAATTAGAGCCCAATTATTCAGAAAGCATTCTTTCCAGAAGTCCAGCTATGATAAATCGAGCAGATTTTTCGTCCATTGAAAGAAGGAGAGACAGTGAGGATACAAACAGCGAAAGGTTTCAACCGGATTTTTCAAGTAACAGGTATATGTACTCAGCTGAGATCCTACTTTGTAGAATCTGAGGGTGTGGAGTACAGGAGAAATCGCAGACATCTTCTTCCTGTACCAGAATCAATATTGTAGCATTGTTCATGTGATACAGACTCTAGATCTCAGAGCAATCCAGACAATGGTCCTGTTGCAGGACATGTCTTAACTTCTGCTTCCATTCCTCATAATGTTTCTGATGTCCTTAAAGTTGAACATTCAGCAGAGATAGTCCCCTTTGCTAGACCTAATTCTAATTTCTATGTCACATGATTTGGTCGTATTTCCAGACCTAGTGTGAAATACACAGCAACCGGAACATAATTGTCTATATGTATTTAGTGTTGCATAATTGCATGACAAAGAATTATTTGTATCAATTGCATGTCAATTAATGTTGTCAATATTGCATGACTGATTTGTCAAAGAGGGAGGATGTAGAATAGTGTGTGTGTGGTCTACCTTTAAGAAGCATCTCAAGAGCAACATGTGGATATAAATAGCAAGCACGTGCTAGCTTCAATGCCATTTTGAGAGTGTAGCCAGAGAGTGAACGTGTATGAGTGTAATGGCTAGTTTGTTTATAAGTTTATCTAAGTTAAAGTTATTAAGCCTCAGTCCTGATGTATTTGTACATAAAAAAGCTGCTTGAACAGAACCCACAAAGATTCGTCTATTTTATCCTGACTGGATGAGTGACAATACTTTGTATCATATAGACTTCTTAGGGAAGACTTATGTCTGGCTTACAGAGCAATCCAAGACCAAAATCTAACGAACTTACTGCATATCCATAAATCAAAATGGGACTATGGCTACCCATTCCAGGGGCCTAAATATGGCCTTCAAGTTAAATAGGACATGCTGGAGGGGCAGATTTATCTCCCAGCAGCTGCTGCATCTTTGGAATAGGCTACCTATTCATGTGAAATAGAGCACCTCTACAACACTGTTCAAGAAGAACCTGAATGAATGGATGAGGCACCATAAATTCTTACCATGGATAGTGCCCACAACACTCTTGGACATGGACAGTCATTACTAAATGCAGTCTTGGGTCTTGACTAGCATTTCTATGGTATTACATTGAGATGAAATGGATAGGCTTGAAATGACTTCCAGGTCGATAGCCTAGTAATCTCCTATGATCCTATGATCCTATGATTAGTAATTATCATTGCAGGTAGACGTTGTTTACACAGAAGATGTGGATTGATGAGAGCTATATGGCCAAATTCTAAAAGACTTCGGGCATTGAGTAAAACACTATGACATGCAATTATTCCACGCCTGAGTCTAGTAGCAAGAGCTGTGCCAGCTTCCATTCAGTTTATGCTAACAGGGACTCCTGAAGTCCTACTCCAAATTGTAACAAGCAAATAAGGCTCACGACACAGAAATACTTCAGCATTGTTCATTGGTGTGGCTTGACAATGCACAAGGCTGAATAATTGCAGAAACCCTTTGAAAATAATGGGCTATTCAGTGAGTCAGAAACTCTAACAATAAAATAAATAATGGTGTAGCTTTATAAATAATGAACTAATAAACACAAAAACTAACACCAGGGAAATGGATCCAAAAAGGATTCAAACTGAAAAAAAGTTTGAAAACAATATAATTTACTGAGCACTTTCATCCCTGAACATGGGACTTCATCAGAATAAAGACCTCTGAAAACACACTTCCTTTTATATACACTTGAAATAAAAGAATTGGATAATTCAATAACTACTGCAACATTTTAAAAAGTCCAAACTTTAAAATAACTCCACTACAAAATTGTGGATGAGAACTGGGATGATGTAAATAAAATAATATACCTCGAGTAACCTTTTCAAAAAATATAATTATAATTTCATTGCTTTTATTTGAAGTAAAGGTTGAATAGATATATATTAATTCAAACTTGGGGTAGTGTTAGCATACAACTTGAGCAGCCAAAGCTCTTGTATGTGGGCCAAGGAAATATGGGGAATACCGGGTGGGAAGTCAGATTGTGTACTGCCTACAGCACCAAATTCTACATACATGTGGAGCGGTACTGCAGGTTTCAGGAGCCGGGGAAAAGCTCAGGATCACACATGTGTGCAGTTAGATGTAGTGTGATACATCTCCCAAACTCTTGTGGAAAGAGCTGACAGTGTCCTTTTATCTAAGAATAAAAGTAATTCATTAGTAGGTTGCGGGCTCTGCATGCCCATTCCTTGCCAAGAATGGTGCAAATACAGACATGATGGTTGTACCAATCATCATGCCTGCTTCTGCCTAACCACTCACCTGCACTGGATGGCCTTAAGGCTATCTGCTTCTGCCTAACCACTCACCTGCACTGGATGGCCTTAAGGCTATGGAATTCAGCTCTTATATCATACCTGGTTTTGCAGGTAGGACCCCTGCCTGCAATACCAAGTCTGACATACAGATATAGATGTTGTACTAGAAGTCTTTGGCCATACTCGGTGACTCCAGAGAGTCCTCAGGTAAGTTCATGCTATGTTAGGAATAGGCAAAGAGATTCAGTAACACAGTGTGTTACAGATTCTCAATACCTGATCCTTGTATAGCAGGACTCCCAGCAATTCAAAACTACGGTATTGTGAGGTATCGAACTGGGTAAACCCTGATCTCAGGATGATGTCACCCTAGGGACAGGTTGGAAATTTCTGTTCAGAGAAGGGAAAGCAGAAAGGCAGATGCACTCCACATTGTGACTGTTCCTTTTGTTATCCAGTCTATAAGAAGCCATGGAAGAATGGAAATGTTATAACAGGTGAAACCAAGCAAACCCTAGCTAGATGAATAGTGGATGTTTAAAAGCAGTGGAGACCATCACTTGTGGACTGAGTAGAAAATGATAAACACATATGTGTTGAATAAGATTACTGCCTTCCTTTCCTCCTTTCTTTCCTTTACCTTACATTTTTTAACCTGTTACGTGAGGTAGTTCTGGGAAGTCTACCGGCCATGATCTGAGCCAAGGTTGACAGTGGTCATAATACAGTATTTGAAAGATTATATTTTGTACACAAAACACATAGAATTTTAACAGAGACTTTAAGAAAACTATTCTATAATAATAAGTACCTTGAGTACAAATCAGTGTTGGGTTTAGATTTTAGAGGAAAACATTAAAATAAATTTCAGCAGCATGCACAGCAAGCACTAATGAGAAGAGAGAACAATATGCAATGCAAAGAGATTACTTTTTGAGAATGTGTAAGTGAGAAATGGGTTAGGATAACTTAAGGTACAAGTGCAATTACTAAGCATAAATTAGGTGAAAATATTTTAGGGATGTTGCGACTTCCAAGGATTCCAGATGAAATGTGGGATATGTAATAGTTAGCTGTTTACAAAACAAAAAGCTTGGTGTGAGACAATCATAAAAAGGAAAGAATATAGGAAAGCTATATTTGGGAAAGAAGTGTGCTGATAATTGATGAGACAATGCGGTTTCCCTTATGTAATGTTTTTAAGTAAATCGTTTTGGAAGCAGGAAGGCCAGACTTAAAATAATGTGATGTTCGTGATGTCTCTGACAAAAGGGAAGAAAAACAGAGGACTAGTTGAGTTATTAGTAAAGTGTATTTACATTGGTATAGACATCACTTAGATTTTGCTCTTGAAAGATATTATTTTCATTTATAAATTAAAATGTTGTAATAAAAACTGAAATTTTCTTGCCATTTTTTTTCCTGGGAATTGTCATGTAACCTTTAACATTCATCTAAAATTACTCCTACTCAGGCAGTTGTGGATTCAGTTTAATGGCTCAGTTGAAGGAAGATGATACCTTGTCAAGCCCATGGTGAAGAAGAAGAAATAGGTAGAGAAGGGGAGGGTGGGAGGATGAGAGAGAAAGAGTGGTGGTGGGGGCAGAGAGAAAGGGAGCAAAGCGAATTGTTACTTAGGCAAGTGCAGTTTAGCATAAAACACACTACGGATCAATGGATGGATGCAGACTGTTTAGTACATAATGTTAAAAGACATCAGGAAAATATCAGTCTGTGACAATCAACTGGATTAAGGGCTGCTACATACTTCTCTATAAGAACACACAGCTATGACCATGCCGCAGAATACATAATGAAAATGCATTGGGCTTCTTAGCGCCAAGCCTGCCATAAGAATTCATTTCTACACCATCAAACAGATGAAGTTAAATATATTAAGCACTAATATGCAGCAGTACACAATAGTTTTACATAGTTTGCTAAAGCCCTGTTTTTTTTGCATCTGAAATATATTTCTAAGATTAATTTGTAATAATAATTTGTAATTGAAATATAACATTTCATTTAGATAGTAAATCACCGGCGTGTCCTTTGTCAGAATGTATAAACAGATTCACAAGCACTGACTGAATACATTTTGTTGTTTACTACCTTTTGTTTTAAATCCTTCACAGAACTTGCCCAGTGGCTCCCCTACCTATGCTCATTTGGCATATTTGTTCTTCCAGGGTTACTGGCAAGCATCCCCAAACTAAGTGATAGTCTTCCAGCTAATTCGTTCCTGTTTGGGCCCTGATTAGTCCAGATGTTTCCCTGAAGGCAAGATTTGGGCATTGGGGAGTGGTCGAGTCTACCAGTCCTGTGAAGTTCCCAGTAAGACCCCTCCTAACCCCTCTCCATTGGCAACTGTCAGACTTGTAATAGATGTCTGGGTGGGAAACGATGTGATGGTCACATACATCATCTCAAGTGTGAGTATTCCCTGTCCACTTCCAACATAATCTCAAGTCTGAGTATTCCCTGTCCACTTCCACCACTCTCCTCCTGTCCTCTGATATGCGTTGTTAATATATTGGTCTGGGCTGCCTCCCTCCCTCTCCCCAGATGGGTAAGCTGGCATCAACCAATGAAACTTGCCCTCCTCCCCCTAGCACAAGCAGCATCTATACTGCTAAATGAACATGTGTCACCTGGATTGTAGACAGGAAGTCATTTCTCTATGTCACCAAGTTGTGATAATCCTTGTATTTTTATTTTCTGTACATTTATATTACTAGGAAAGGTTTATAAAATAATGCACATGTATTTAAAGCGAATTCTGATTAAGCAAAAGATATTTATATTTTTCTAATATTAAAATTGGTTAAATTTTTTTAATGTCATTTTAGTAACATCATTCTTACCACTTTATTTCACAGTCTACCTACCTTATATAACAATAACTAGAGACTCTTTTTTATTTTAATAGCAGTGGGTAGTTCTAGCATAAGGAATTGAGCAGTACTTGATTTATAAAATTCTGTGAAACACTTAAAGTGCTTGAAATGTACTTCTGGTGTATTCACTTTGCTTGCTTTTCATGTTACAAAATCCATAAAGTTCCAATGTTATATAATTAATAACTTAAACATCACAGCTTCTAATGGCTGACTTCTTACCATCCTGTATTATGAACCTTATGTCTGTAGGCTTGCCCAGAAGAGTGCCCAAACACTCTGCTATATCACATTAGAGAAATTATTTCTGCCTTCTAAAACCATCTTCTCTGCAGAGGTCTGCTGAGGACTCATCTGTCAGGTCTCCAGTTTTTAAACTCCATCACCATCTTACAAGCTCAACAGCTGCCACATGTGAATGAGTCTTTCCATTTCAAATATTGAAAACAAAATGTCACTCACCCAAGCAAGTGAACATATAAAGAACATATGCTGAAAATGAGAATTTGTTCTGTGCTTTTATTCTTTCCAAGTCTAAATAACATAAATCCCCTACAAGTATATGCATGCGTAAACACTCCATTCGGACCCATGTAATACAAATAAACAAAATAGGCAAAGACAAATAGATTGCAGCTGGTAAGTATTAAATCATCCTCAACCATCCAGTGAAACAAAATAATAATCATACATTAAAGGGGCTTCCATTCACTAAGTTAAATGCTTATCCTACATGCAAAAATATGAAATATAAATTATAGATGAAATGTGAAAATATAAATGCAGAATTAAGAAGAATGTTCTTAATTCATTTCTAATGTCAAACTAGAAAGTAGCAATTCAACAGCTGCAAAGTATGCCACATATATCGTCTAGGCCTGGCATAATCATTACACCTAGTTCAGTAACTATGCTACTCCACTAATAGCCAGGAGTGCACAGCTGTAACCAATACTAGCCACATTTGTGTCCCTTACATTATAATGAACACACATATACTGCAATATGGCACATTATGTCAGAGTACTGCTGATATCATGTAAACTGAGGGTCACTTGATAGGTCACACACACTAGGAAGTTTGAGTACAACAAAAAATAAATGCAGTACATGGGATGGGTGTGTCAAAATGCTGGGGGAACACAGAGGGGAAACAAGCGTGACAGAAAAAGATGTTCAAGAAGGTAGTAGCATTCTGCAACGGAACTTGTCACACACATGGCAAAGTCAAGTGTATTCCTAGAGTCAATATAATTGGCATATGGATAGCACACACATGGCAAAGTCAAGTGTATTCCTAGAGTCAATATAATTGGCATATGGATAGCACCACAGACAGGCAATTCCATGATCAACATTTTAGTAGAGTTCAAATCTTTTCAGAGCCCTCTTCAAAGCCATTCCCTTAAACCAGTTAAGTGACATGAGACAGTCAGTGAGTCCACCTGCACTAATACCCAGAGTAGCACACAGAATATGATCATTTTTAGTTTGCAGAAGAATACTTCCATTTTCCTAGACATCTGTGCAATCATGCTTTACTGCATACTAAAAAAGACCAGCTACATATTCCTGGCTATAAGCCAACGTGGCCACTCACAATGGGATATCAACTAAAGTGATGTAGGCCAGTGGAATAAGTACAAAGGAGGTGATAGTGCTGAAATTGATGGGGCAAGTTGTAACTGCCACCGGACCAACTGTTCTAGGTTCGATCCCCTAGCAAGGCTCAGTGCTTTCTTTCACTTTGAGTTTTGCACTGAATGTTTGTGTTAAAAATTACTTCATAGGGTCATAGGTTTATAGGTTCATAGGTGTGTACTAGGTTAATGGCCCTGGAGCCTTTACAAGCCTAGCCCATAGGATTACCCTGGCATCGTGACACCCGACTTTAGTTCCTAGTGCCTCTGTCGAGTAGAGCCACTGGAGTGATCCCCGGGGTGAACTTTTTATTACCCCTCCACTCATCAAGATTTCTCTTGAAGAAGGTCAGCGAGGTGCTCTGCTTGACATGTATGGGAAGTCTATTCCAGAGCATGGGCAGTCCCTGGGTGAGGAACCTGTCCCTTCAGCATGTTCTGTTGACTCTGGTAATGAGGTTGAGGTCTCTGGAGCATGTGGAGTGGAGGTATTGGATTTCTTTAGATGTAGCATTTCTAACAGAGCTGGGTCAGACATGGCTTTGTAAGCCAATCTGAGATCACCTCTTAGTAGATGATATGAGACAAAGAATAGATGGAGTACTCTGGAACAAACTACCCATCTATGTCAAGCAAAGTTCTTCATTGGTACTCTTCAAGAAGAATCTTGATGAGTGGATGGGAAATAGGAAATATACCCCGGGGATCACTTCTGTATGGTGGCAGAGGAAAATAACTTTCTTGGGTGGCGTAAGCTATGGTACCTTACTGGCTAGGCTTACGTAGGCCCTTGGGCCGATAGCCTAGTACCTACCTATGAACCTATGAACCTATGAGTCTTTTGAGTCTGTCCATGTAAGACGTGTTTAATGCCTATGATCTGCTTTAAGAGGTACATCTGTGGCTTCTCCAGCTGTTGCAGGTGTCTAGTGAGGTACATGCCAAATGGGGCATTATACTCAATGACTGGTCTAATGAGTGAAGAGTAGAGAGAGATGATGCTCTTTCTTCCCAGATGCAAAACCCTTGGAAATGAGATGTGCCACATAGAAGGACTTCACATCATGGTGCTTTCCTAGTTGAAAGAGAAATAACTGGCACTTGGGGGAAACCAGGTACCTAATTATCCCAAGACTTCTTGTTGGTCCAATAGCAGTGAACCACAAGTATGGGGAGTGGGATCCTAGATTTAGTCCCCAAACAAAGATTAGTGTTTTCCTTTCTCAAAAAAGTTAACACAGTACTAGGTTAATCACTTGTTCTTTGTTAGGTATTGTAAAACATAGAGTACTCGACTTGTGTGATATTATAAACCTTCCACTACTTTCCCAGTTTCACTATTTTAGTTATTTTAAATTTCTATCACATCTTACAATTGCTTAGACCATTTAAACAATAACACTTGACAGGATGTCATTTTAGGGAAATAACAAACCAGCATTATAGGGGAAATAAAAAGCCATCCAGAGATATTGTATGGCCCAGGGCAGCAGGACCCTCAGTCAAACAATAATTGACTGGGCTTTGTCTGGTATAACATTGCCACCCCATGCCTTGAAGATCTGCTTGGCAACACTGAAGCTGTTGGCTAATCTCTTTTCTGACAAATGTAAGCTATAATGCCCTCTACATGTGTGTCAGTATTTGCAAGTATGCTATATGTAAGACTTGATAAACATAAAGTATTCCAGCAGTCCAGGATGTTATATGCTATGTCTTTTTAACTCTGAATTGCTGAATGTATGTTGCCACATTACCGGGGACCTAGTTAAGCTATTGACTGGTCACTATGGCATGATTACAATGAGCTTGAATTTACTGCATTAATGTGACATGGTTGGTACTCTAAATGATGCCCCTGTATTAATTTAGCATCTCTGTGAGGAACTGCTCACCATAACTACTGATGTTTCTCTACTGAACACAGAATGAACTTCCTTTTGGAAGCATGCAAATTTTGGGAACATTGGAGAGGATTCAGAAAACTCACTCTGCGTTCACAGAAACTGCTGTGGCCAAAGGTAACAGTCTCCATAACTACAGGAAATGCAATTCAGAGACATGTCAATGTCAATGAAGAAAGACCTCATTATCAGCTAATTTACATGTCTCTAGATTTCATAGAGTTGCCATAAGTGCTAATCATTGCTTTTCTGTGGAAATCACTTCTGTTGGTATATGCATTACAATGGCACAGGCACCTGCCTCACTCATTCTCCCATACAACACAGATACACACACACACACACACACACACACACACACACACACACACACACACACACACACGCACACACACACATACACACGCACACACACACACACACACACACACACACACACACACACACACACACACACACACACACACACACACACACACACACACACACACACACCACCATTTATCTGTCCCTGACTTAAAAGAATATCTCAGATGTAGCCTCTTAGTTTCCTGCCCCTCATAAATTATGACTGATTGCAGTAAGTAAAAAATTGAAGACATTATAGTTTCATTTCCACAGTCCTCATGACATTTTATATCCAACATCGACATCCTACCCCTGCAGGTGGCACAGCACAACACACAATCCTTTGAACAGAGACAGTGATACTGCACACCTGCTTGCATATCCTACAATAGGGATTTAAGGTTTATGTTCCAAGGTATGCATATATGAGGTCCCAGTAGCAAATGTAGAACCAGTGTAGTGCAACATGAAGCAGCAGATTGGGTGAGCATCAAAACAAAGAAGTAATACCAATGCAATTTTATTTTGACTCTCTCCTTCCTCTCCTTCATACCATTCTTTTTACCATTTTATTTGATGCTTGTTATTTTATTTCTAATCATTTATGCAACTATTTTCTGCCAATGCTTTGACAGAGGCATGACACAGGTCCTTAACCCACTGTTAGCCGTGTTCTTTTCCCACAACTACTACACCTGGGTCCAGGCTTGCCTCCATCTAAGGTCTGGTGGGATGGCAGTCTGATGTCATCATTGATGGCATCAGGTAGTCACTCCCTGTAGGGGAGTTGTATTGTTCTCTCCTAGACATTGCAAGGAGTTTGCAATGTGTGACCCAATAGGAGTTGGTGGATGTGGTAGGGAATTTGGTAGACTTGCAGTTTGATATCTGCAATGGGTACCTGTTGAGGACTCTCATGTAACATCAAGATTCACACCACTGCTTGGCTCTGTCATCACCACCATGGGCAGAGCCAAGTACAGTGTGTGATCACAGTGATGAGTGACTCTTCTCTCTGGGCCTAGCTCAGCAAGCACAGTAACAGGAGGAAGATACCCACCCTATCTTCCATCTTGTTCTCAGCCTTCTGCATCACCTATGTATCATATCCATTGTCCAATTGGGAATCTTCCTCATCACCAATGTTCTTCCTCTGTATACATGTATATAAATTCACTGTCAACCCTTCTTTGTGTCAGAATCTCCTCTGTCGGACTTTATGTTTTGTTTGTTTCCATGTTCCTGCTTCCATTTATATTCAGGTAACTATGGGCAGGAGCATTATACAGTTACGCTTTAGAATGGCTGCAAAGTCCTAGTAGAAATGGAGTAAATGAGACAGAAAACATATTTACTTGGTGACTATATAAAAGCTTGAAGCAAATGGATGCATTCTGTTGATGCCAAGAAAACAGTCCATAATAAATTAAATCTCAATGCTGGTTGTATGGACGTACAACTAATTGGATTGCGTAAAATCCTCTATACCTCAGACCGATGTCCTGCAAGCAAACATATCTTACTGTAGTAGATAACAAACTGTACTCTCTGACCAGAATAAAAGCATTTGCTCAAGGTTTATAGAAAAATAACTATTGTGATGACTTACTCTTTACAGTATAGCAAAAACAATGGCGAAAAACAACTGAGCAGAGCAGAAAAGACGATCCAAAAATCAAAATGTTTTATTCTAAGGCATATAAAATGCTTTTCATCTGAATAGATACTCAGGAAGCCTGAGTATCTATTCAGATGAAAAGCACTTTATGTGCATTGGAATAAAATATTTTGATTTTAGGATCTTCGTTCCTGCTCTGCTCAGTTGTTTTTAACCATTGTTTTTGCTATTCAGTTTGTTTGTTTGTTTGTCTTATGCTTCAATAATCTTTACAGTATAATATCATACCATGGAAATAATCTCTGAAATATAAAAGATATTTTTCAAGCCTTTATCATTCAAACAAGAGGTCAAATATCTTTTTTTTTCCAGCTGGAACTGCCACTGAAGAAGAGAAAACACTTTTTCATTTGACATTGCCCTTCCTCTGCTACATTATAGTCATTATCACAACCAATGTGTGTGAACATTTCTGAAGTGTCGATGTACATTAGCATGTTGTTAATATATGTTTACAGTTTTAATTGTCTCGTAGTCAAGAATGCCGCGGTGGTACGGTGGTAGCGTTGTTACCTCACAGCAAGAGGTTTTCCCGTTTGATTCTCGGCTGGGCTTGGGAGTGCCTTCTCTGTGGAGTCTGCATGTCCTCCCCACAGTTGGGTAGCGTTCGAAAGACATGCGTGCGTAAATGGGCGTGCCTTCATTGAAGGTTGAGCGTCGAGCTGGCACCTCAGCGTTTTGTAAAAATATACTGCCAATCATTGGCGGACAGGAGTTCCGCTGTGGCGACCCCTTACCGGGAAAAGCCAAAAGACAAACAACAACAACAGCTGTGTATATTGCTTGCTTCACATTGCACAGATTTAGGTATCTTCTCACTTTGTTTTAGGCATTTATGTTTTTATGTCCTTTAAGACTGGATTGTTTTTCTCTGATTCTCCACTAAAAATGTTCTATTTTATTCAGTTTGTTACACAGATAAGTGAACTGGTCAGCAGACACATTTTGGCAACAACCCATGTTCAGCAGTGCATTACAATATTACAGAGACAGCTTAATATACAAGCAAAAGAAACAGATTACGATCTGATTAAAAGAAATTACACTTCTGAGTTTATACAGTCTATAAAAATGACAGCACATGTGTTTATACAACAATTAGACACATCAATGTCAGTTTGCAATGACCTGGAAGTACATTTAAGATATGTGTACTCCTCTGATACTTATTTACAGTTTGCACAATTATTAAACAGTTTTTCATAAATAAAGAGTTTCAGAGGTGTAGATGTCTCATCTAGTGCCCAGAGGCATTCCTCGATATTGTGTTCCACAATAATTGAGGAGCAAAAGAAAAGTTTTCAATCTGGTAGCTGGTCGTTCTGAAATGCAGGAACAAACCAGCCAACCAGTCCTGTTTTCTAAGTCTCACACCTGCCCATCCTCAGTTGAGGAGCAATTTAAAAAAACAAAGGTCCGTGATCAGGTACATGAGAATCTTGAAATGCAGGAGCCAATCAGAAACCATTTCTACACCATGCCTCCCAGCCCTCCTTCTTCAGATTTTTAGTTAACAAAAAAAAAAGAAAGAAAGAAAAAAACTTTTTCTCTTTTAAACTGTAGCAAACAGCTTGCCACAACAGTTTATACCAAGCAAGAAGTGCCACAGTGCTCATGTTTTATTTTGCAAAAAAAAAAAAAATTTTTCTTTTAAAATGTAGCAAGCAGTAATTACAGTTTAGACAACATATGGAGTGATACAATGCTCCGGTTTGACTGCAAATGCAATACCAGCTTTTAAAAGTTAGTATGCACTAAAGAGAGATTGGGATCAGATGGCCGATCATGCCCCCTAACAATTTGGCTCAGGGACAGTTGCCCCTTTGCCCCACCCTAGCTATGCTACTGAAGAGTTTATACTTACACTGCAAATTTACTCTTTATCTCTAAAACATGAGCACTTAATGCTGTCAAATAGGTGCTATTTCAGTTTACTTTTAAATCAGTCTAGTGTTTTGCTGTCTAACTTCTACAGGCACTCTATTTAAATTTGCTGGACCTAGCTCACAAAATGCTTAAACACTATGCCAAACAGACTTTACTACTTAACAAATGTAAACAAATGTAAATAAATAAATGCACATGTAATGCCCTCATTATAGTATGAGGTATAAGTATGCCTATTTCTCAAGTAATGACATAACCTTAATTTTTTCTGACCTAACACATGTATTGGTTGACAGTGTTTGTGTAAAGGAAATTTTGGATTGATTGATGCTTTTCAGCTTATTTCATGGATGTTCACCCAGGCAAACACAGACATAAATACAACCACACAGGCACACACATGTGCACATGCTGAAACACACTAACACACACACACAGACACACACACACACACACACACACACACACACACACACACACACACACACACACACACACACACACACACAAACACACACTCATGCACGCACACAAACACACTGCTTCTGACAATCACGTTTGATGACCATTTAACTTTGATCACATAATTATAAAAAATAATTTTCTTTCACACACTGACTACTTCTGCCTCTACAATATAACCATTTTCTGACTGGATATATTGCTCATATTTGACTATGAGCACACACATACAGGGCTGCTAACAAGCAGGTTTGATGATCATTCAACTTTGATCAGATGATTATACAAAATCATTTGCATTCTCACACTGACTACTTCTTCTGCAAATAATGGCTTTCTGCTTGGATATACCTCTTGTATTTGAATATGATCAAGGGAATGAAATTCTGTCTACAGTAAGTTATACTTCATTCTCCCTGCCCTCTCTGTCATGCACACACACACACACACACACACACACACACAGACACACACACACACACAAATTATATTCACTGTCTGCCCCATTGCAATCATTAGTACTGCATATTTGTTTCAGTGCATTCTGGAACCTTTGCCACCCTCTCAGAGAACAAATATGCTTCTCTTCCACTGGTAGATGCATTCTTTGAAATACTATTTGGTACTTGTGGTCTTGTCAGGCACCATTCATGCCTACCATGTTTCCTGGAATTTCAGTGGCTCATTTATGGACCATTGCCGTAGGCAAGGAGTTCTTCATTTCCCAGATTCATTTATTCAGTTTCCCACCTGGGGCTGTATTTTCACTCCTGACCATGCATCTGAGCACCATTTCTTAAAGAAAGAAATGTGGATCATTTCTGTGGGCAATGTATGCCACTAATACTGTCCTACCAGGCTTCTACTAATCGGAAAATTCTTGATGGTGCAAAACCATCTCCAAAGATCAGAATGTCTCTAAATATTGAGAGAGCAACATGTAATCAGTGACGTGTCTATTCATGGGTAAATTAACTAGCCCACTATAAACTGAGAATCATATGTGATCCCAAATCTACAGATCCAAAGATTCCTGGAATTTGTAAACAATTACACCTTGGATCAGAAAGTCCACACACCCACTGGGGAGCAAACATACTGGACCTGGTCCTTACTAGGATGGGAGAATGCTGCACCCTCCCTCATAGGGTAATGTCCTCTCTGGTAAAGTCAGATCAAAAAGTTGTCTCCTTTAAAATAAAAATAAAACCTGTGACTGAAGCTAACCCTGTAACATTTAGGAAGTATTTTAAGGCAAACTTCCTATTGTTAATGGCAACCTGAGAAAATTTCAAGCCCCCAAAACCCTGAAAACGCAGTTGCTTAAGTGGAAATGTTTGTATATACTGTATAAGCAATGTTACTAAATACATAGAGATAGCTGTGTCTACCAGAAATAAGCTCAGAACAAACTCAAAAACAAGCTACCATGGTGAAATCCAAGAAATAAAGTCATAGCAAAAGTCAGAAAATACAAAACCCAGCAGGATAAAAACTCTATCATCTATCTAGAGAAACAACTCGGAGGGCAAGTCAGGTCTACCAAAGCCAATTTTGAGGTAAAAATATCATCCTAGGCCAAGTAACTATAACCTTAAAGGCTGGCATACCAATGTGCAGTAATTGTGAATGAAGCCACCTACACAGAGCTGGAAGATATAAATAAATGTTCTATCTGACTAACTCAGCTCAGATTTTACCTCCCCTGTCTCTCCTCTGTCAACCATCAAAAAATACTATATAATATAACCCCCAGCCATCACCAGGAAACAGGTTCTAAACACAGTCTCCAAGGCCAAGAACACTGCATCAATGGACTTCAATAATATATCAAGATGCCTCCTAAATAACGTGAAACATGGCCTATCAGGACCACTGCAGTCACTGCTAATCATAGCTTCCAGTCAGGATTCATGTCATGTGAATGGAGAACTGCAACAGTCATCCCTCTGTTTAAGAGCAGGCCTTCTACAGACTCCAGAAATTATAGACCCATTAGTCTAACAAGTCTCCTATGCAAAACTATGGAAAGAATTATCATGGAAATGATTAATAATGACACTGGAAACCTCCAGACACTGGATCCAACCCAGTTCAGTTTTGTCAAAGGAAGATCATGCCTACTCAGTCTGGTTGACTTCTTCAAGAAGGTCAAAAAGGCAATGGATGAGGGCAAAATGGTACACACTGCCTACCTTGACCTCACCAAGGCATTTGATACAATACCCAGCTCAGGCATTGTAAACAAACACATGGAAATAGGCATAAAACCCTATGCTACAAGCTGGATTGACAGCTGGTGCTCAGATAAGACCCAGGAAGTTAGAACAGGAGAGCCCACCTCCACAAAGAGGCTGATCACTAGTGGAACCTCTCAGAGCTCAGTAGTAGGTCCTCTCCTTTTTGACATTTACTTCTTGGAAGTCAAGACCAACATTAAAGGCCTCTGGCTGGCCAAGTTTGCAGATAATTATAAACTATCAGCAGTCATAGAATACACCTAAGACAAAAACATCCTCCAGGAAGTGCTAATGCAGACAAATAACTGGTGCTAAAGACATGGTTTAAAACTCAGTCCCAAGGAATGCATAATAGTATCCTTTGGGAAGTCGGCTACCCCAGGAAACTACCTCATTGATAGCACATCCCTAAGAATACACCTGGTAGTCAGGGATTTGGTGTCATATTTAGACAGTAACCTGTCTTTCAACCTTCATTTGTCTAAAGTAGTAAGGAAATCATTCTGTTCAGCACAGTTTGTAGGCAAGGGTATGACAGATATATTACAAAGACATGCATCTGGAGCATTTCTCCCAGGCCTCCACTGAAAATTGGCTTCGTTCCATGTCGGACTTTCCCAGTTAACAAATGTCAAATAAAATAAAAGATATGTCCAAGGAAGTCATTGTTGCACTCTTCTCATGCCTCATGAGACCCATCATTCAATATAATGCCCCCTTCTGTATATGCCTGACCTGGCACATATAACAAATGGAATGTCCACAGAGGTTCCTCACAGAAAGAATACACAGCCTTAACAACATGTCCTATGCAGATGGCCTCAAAACCCTATCGCTATACTCTGTCTTCTAAAACTGTTGAGTGGTGATCTATGTCTGGCATACAAGGCATCCCAGGATCCTCCTCTGATGGGTTGCATGCATGCACATAAAACAAATAGCATTGATTGAGACATAAATAGGACATTTTGGAGGGATGGGTATGTGTCTCAGACAGTACCCCTTCTCAGAAACAGGAATCCTATCCATGGGATGTAGAGTTCTTCCCTGAACCTATTCAAGCATAGCTTGGACCAGTGGATGGGAGATCAGAAATTCACCCCAGGTCTAACATCTATGTTGCTAATGGATAGAGACAACCTGTAAATGTTTGACCACTCATGCTCAACTTATACATACTCCTAAGAAAAATCTCTATGGTTGTTGGATAGATTTGAGAAGCACAGCTAGGCTTAAAAGGCCCTTGCGGTCATTGGCTTAGAATATACCTATAAACCTATGAGCCTATGAACTACAACTTTGTGTCATTTGTTGACTATGGATAAAATGTAAGAAATAATGCAGCCAGATTCCAACATGTTTGGATAGTGCAGCAGGGATTAGCTGCCATCATAGTCTGTTACCCCAAATCTGAAGTTCAACCCTGCTCCTTGGTAGGACATCATCCCTGGAGAGCTAGGCATACCCTAATTAGTACCTTGCTGAAGTACAAATATATGGGATTACAGTTATACCAGAATTGGTAGTAGGGCCTGTATACAGAATTTCATTACCAAATCCATGACAGACAAACCAAGTGCACATGAAGCCATCTTATGCTACAGCTCATTCTATAATGAAGTAGTGATCCTGCCTGTAGTATCAGAGTTGCAATTCAGGTGGATCTGTATGTCCAAGAAAACACTAAGCACAATAGCTCTAACTGTATGATGAAGGAAAGAATGCATGCCAGACAGGTAACATGTATTTTATTAATGCATTCTCACCATCTACAGACCATGGTACATATGTGGGGATACTATTTCATCAGGGAATTTCTTCTATTTTTCACAATTGTATCTATGCAAACTCTATCCAATCAAGTGGAGAGATGACTTGCAAACCACTTAACTGTGCAAGCATCCATTTCTCAGCCACTGCCTCAATAACTCCACATCAGTAATTGAATTGTACCACCTGTATGTTGGTCTAGCTTTTAAACAGACACTACCTGCAATGCCAACTTCCTCTTACAGGTGGAGCTGTTATAATATGAAAACCATCCATTGAATTCTATGAGCTAGTCCTTTACTTCAGGGTTGTACATTGGCAACTTTCACTGATGTATAACTCCAAAGATATTTTTTTTCTTTTTCTTTGCATTTTTTAACGCAGAGCCTATCAACCATAAGACGTCCTGCTGCTCTATTAGTCCATTCTTTCTCTTCACTGGGTGAGCAACAACCAAGAGGGAATGCTAATGAGGAAGCCATCAGGGGTGCTTTAAAGCTTTTTCCATTTTTTTTCCTGACACTAATCATGTGTACACTTGACAAGGCACTGGGCAGGATGCATGCAATGGGCTATCTATGAGGGTGTCACCTCAGTTCTAAAGATTTCCTCTAAGCAGATCTGCCCCTCACCCATGACATGAGAGGATGACTTTCTAGTTTCTACCATTGAAATTTCACTTCCTTATGAGACTGACTGTACATTAAAACTCAACCATTACCCCCTCCAGAAGAAGCGAGCAGACTGCGCTCCTTCACTTCTCCCTCTCTTTCTAGCTACTCTAGTGCCAGGGCCTTTAATTAAACCCCTAACCACCTGTGACATGGGCAGGTCCCCATACCTCTGTGCCAAGGAGCCATGGAAGTCCAAAATATTTTGGCACTGCAAGCCTTATTTCCCTTTTCGGAATAGGTGTAGCCTTGCCACTCCCCTTTAGCATGTGCTGAATGAGGATTGATAGACTCCTTGATTTTTGCACACAGGTTAATTCCTTATTGTAGCACGTTATTACATGTCTAAGTCCTTTGGAATCTCATCCAGTGACTACCAATGTTAACGGAATAAGAAAATGTAGAAGCTATAAAGTATACCCTTTGATTTGGAAATAAAATGAGTGGAATATCAATAGCTGCAAGAAAATATGAGTACCGTTTGTAATTGTGAGACACGGATTTTATTGCAATAATATCATTCCATAGAGGTATTTAGGAAAACCAGTCAGAAGTCTTGACATAAGACGATTAGAAAATATCAAGGAGGTGAATAGCAGGTTAACAATAAGTATAGTCACATAATGTTAGTGAGGATCATGAAGGAAATTTGGAATGCTTAAAATGCACTTAATTATTGATTCTTGCTAACTGCATTGATGGTAGAGCTATTGATCACTTTTTTCCATAAATGTATAGATAGATAGATAGATAGATAGATAGATAGATAGATAGACAGATAGATAGATAGATGTGGCTCTACTGTGTATTATCAAACTAATTTTATGTCAAATTAAAAACACTGACAAAACAAGTTCAAACATACACAATATCTAAAATGAAAAATATCAAATGAAATAATATCAATAAAGTAAAACTATTTCCTTCCCTAATATTAATAGTAAACCCCACCATAACACTAGCCTCAAATTCATCTCAATAGTGGCAGTGTTACAGGAAGGTTTTCATGAAGGTACGGTGAGCATTAGGGTTAGGGTTAGCACCCATTACTAAAGAGGGTAGGGGGGCTCCACATCCTTGCAGCACCTTAGTAATTGGTTCTAAACATAACCCCACACCTTATTTTCATAAAAACCTTCCCCTGAAACTACCACTACACAAGATGAACTCAGGTACACACACAATCATTCACAAACACAAATAAACAACACTATACCTATCCCCTAGCCTAACTCTGACTGTAATCCTAAAATACACAAACTGGCACACAAGCATACAGCACCTATCCTTCACTCATTCCTTACCCTAACCGTAACTCACATACAAACACACAAACATTCTCACCCCTCCAGCCCCCCTTACCTGTCTCAACATTACACATCATCAACATTTCCACCGTTTGGCTATATACCATCGACATTAAACCACACCCCATGTGTTTGTCAAAGAAAAGGCATTCAACAAAAGTAGGGGGGTTAACACACACACACATATATATATATATATATATATATATGTATATATATATATATATATATATATATATATATATATATATATATATATTTACTAAAATTAATCCATTCTTCTTTTTCTACTAGGTAAATACAATTTGCTCAAGCTTTCAATTATTTGATAGACCATCTACCTTCCCTGATTACTCCTTGTTCGTGAATTACTTGTTTTAATTTTTTGTAAATTTCTTTACCCAAACTGTGTCTGTAAATTGTCCACTGTGATAAGTGTATTACCCCAGTACTCTGTTAAACAAATTAAAAAAAATACATTTTATATATCTACATCTATATATGTCTATCTGTATCTATATATACAGTATGGACTGATTTAAATTAGTCGAATACTACTTAAGGCGACATGCGCAATGTCAAATTAATTTGATCAACATTATGCATCTTGCCATGCTGCTATGCATGTATTGAGAATTAATCTTGGAGCATGCAAAACTTAAAAAATTAAAAATAAATAAATAAATAAACAAACAAGTAAAGCATTGTTTTCTCCCATGGGTGCTGTGCCCTCCCATAACCCCTCCTAATTATATATTCTAACTCTGAGATCACACAGTCCCTGGGGAAAAGGGTACATTCCTCTACCCAGGGATTGTCAATGTCACATACCTGCCAATATTCTGTTTAGTAGACTAAATTGTGTCATCTAAACAGATGTCGAGCAAACAAAGTTTCAACTTTATTCAGCTCGACAATATATATATATATATATATATATATATATATATATATATATATACAAACACATATACATGCGTGTGTGTGTGTGTGTGTGTGTGTGTCTGTCTTTGTCTTTGTCTGTATTTTTTTCCACAAGGGAGTTGTTGGACAAACACAGATTTTAATTAAAGGAGGTCAAGTGAATAATTTATGAAGAAATACTGCTAAAACTAGAAAGCTTATGCATTTGATCTAAAGTTAAAGCATATAAAAGTTCTTGCAGGTTCAAAATATCTGAAACTTAAAATTTTGACAACTTGAAGTCTGCCCTTTTTTCACTGTTATGTCACTCCAGAGTCTGTATATTTCTTTATTTATATTTGTTTACCTTGGTAGTGCACTGATTTCAGTGGATCATTTGCAAGCACAGACCGGGCCTGTGTATGTATAAGTGGTTGAGGTATGGGGGATACAGAGACACACGTGCCTCCTTGCATAAAATAGGATTTCTTGTTTGATATTTTGAGTTTACATGTTTTGACATGCACCCATACATATAAAAAACTCTACTAGAAGGTGTGATAGCGACAAAGACATTACAGAAAACAAACATTTTTGGATATTCTGCCTGGGTACTAGCTATTTGCTAATTGTTAGTGAAATATTGAACTCTAAAATGTTTCATGAGTGAAAAATACTTTTACAGTAAACTATCAGTTAACTGGAACTCAAGCAACCAGCATTCTCAAGCACCCAGCAAAAAAAAAAAAATGATGAAATACAGTACAGTTTTCATGTGTTGTACTTTCTGTCCGACCCCCCCCCTGCAGAAACATACCTTATGTTTTTAGAATTTTAGAGTTTTAAAAAGGAAGATAAAAATAAATTCCATCTCTCTCCAACCTAAGAACAAGTCAAACCAAACAAATAGTATAGGGTACAGTATTAGTCAGGCCAGTTTTTAATAATAACTCTCAAGCAACCAAAAACTACAGTTATCCGGCATGTACCAATCCCCATGGGTGCTGGTTAACTGACAGTTTAATTAGCAATAACACCAATGCTAGCATTTTTAATTCAGTTAAACTCATTTTTGAAAATCCTATAACACCCATAAAATACTGAAAACATTAAAACCATGTTGAAATAAAAAATGTAATATATATGTATATATATATATATATATATATATATATATATATATATATATATATATATATATATATATATATATATGTACATTTGATAGACAAAAAATTCCTAACGTTATACTCATAAAATTTAAAATTTTAAATTAAATTCACCTCTTCATAGAAAGGTATTTTAAAAAACAACTAATAGAGACGTGATCGTTCAACCCAGGGTACATATAGGCACCAGTACGGATTTGCCAGACCACTTCATCAATCTCTAACTGGATCTGCCATGGACCACCCCTAATGTCAACAGTTGTTTTTTTAAGAATGGTGAATTTGAAGTAATGGTCATCAAATTCACCCACATGCCTTGCAAGAGCGTTGTTGAAATCATGCCTATTAATAGCATACATGTGTTCACAAATGCGCTTTTTCAACTTCCTTTCAGTCTTACCTATATAGAAGGCGATTGGTGTTATTAAGGTGTAACATATGTAATGTTATGTTATTTTAAGTAGGGGTTTTTATAAGTAGGGGGTAACACAACATTACTACTTGTATATGTTTTATTCTATTGCTCACATATTTGCAATACAGTAGTAATTTGTATATGTTTAGTGTTGAGTTGAAGCGTATTTAAGCAATTTGTCAATTAGCTTAATTGTTTGCTTAATACACACTTCTATATAAAGATAGTGAGTACTGTTCTGTAGTTTTTAAGTCTGAAGAAGTAATGTAATTGTTCTTTATTAAATCGTTTTCCTTGGGATTCCGGTTTCCAGCTCATTTGTTTGTTATTTACTACTGTTTGTTCTTGGCTTGATTTGTGTGTTATTAACTGAAAGTTTACTGTATCATTTAAAATATTAGATTTTACAGTCTTAAAACTAGATAAGAAATACAGAAGCCCTTTACCTCAAAATGAGGGCTGCACCCCCATACCATTCCTTCATTTACATGCTAGCTCTAAGATCACTGTACCTTAATGCAGAGAAAACTACTCCAAGATACTACACTATCAAACTTAGTATATATGTTTCCCTCTCTGTACTTAAGTTCTTACTATTTACAGAATCATAATTAAAGTCCTCAGACTTTTAAGACACACTCAACCAGGTACGACTACTTGTCAGTGAGATATTGCAGCACCTGTCATAAACAGGTTAATTCAGTGAAAATGTAAGGCAAACTACTTAGCAGTAAACTATGAAATGTTTCACAGATCCAGCTTGTCAAAAACTCTAAAGCCATCATCAGAAATAGCTTCACAAATGAATTACTTGACTTTATCGAGAATGTATAGGGTTAAATCCGCGGTAGTACATGCGGTAGCATTGTTGCCTCACAGTAAGAGATTCTCCTGTTCGATTCTCGGCTGGAGTGCCTTCTGTGTGGAGTCTGCATGTCCTCCCTGCGGTCATGTGGCCTCTGAAAGACATGCGTGAATGGGCGTGCCTTTGCTGAAGGTTGGGCGTCGGTCTGGCAACTCTGCACCATAAAAAAATCGACTGCCAATCATTAGCAGACCGGAGTTCTTCTGTGGCAACCCCTAACCGGGAAAAGCCGAAAAGACAAACAACATCGAGAATGTGTGGGTTAAGAAGAGTATGTGATATTAAATAAAATTGTATCTGATTAATTTATTTTGTTATCAAGAATGATATTTGATACTTAATGACTTTTCACATTTAAAATGTCAAGTAAGTATGTTTCTGGAAGTTGGCACAAGATGTTTACAAAAATAATTAAAAATAAAAACAGCTAGCACATGAGCCCTAATTTAAGATATAAATTCTGGCTATAGTAAGGCACACTGGCACAGGAACTGAGTCAGTACCTGACATCTTGATGGGGAACTTTATTCTGTCAACCACTTCCTTTTCCACTTCCTCCCTAAAAAAAAAGAAAATAATGAAAAGGTTTGAAAATAAGGTAGATAATAGTCTGCTTCTTTCATTATTACAGGCTCTGGATGTACAAATGACAATAAAAATGATAGATTTCATTTTCAATTAGACCAGGGAGAAGTTACAAGCTATAGCTGACATTTTCACTCTAATCAGCATGGCTGTTTCATGAGACTACATTGTTAAACTTAAATCACTCATTTGTCAGACAACAGATTTGCTGGCTGACCTGTAGGAGAGGCTTTCTGGAAGAGCTGGAGAAAAGAAAACAGTAGCAGCATTGGACCAGGACACGTTCCTAGTTGCTTCAAAAGGCAGTAAAAGCTGCCAAGCAGGCAAGAAGAGCAGAGGATGAGCAAAGTGACACATGAACAACAGCAGCGGAGTAGTGGGTTATAACAGAGGGTAGGTTCATGCTTACACAGCATTAGACAATGGTGGTTAGGCCAGCCGTATGGCTACCCAGCATCAGCCAATGATGATTATACCTGTCATATGTTTACCCAGCATCAGGCAATGATGATTAGGCAAGTCCTGTGTTTAATCAGCATCAGACAATGATGATTAGGCAAGTCCTGTGTTTACCCAGCATCAGGCACTGATGATTAGGCAAGTCCTGTGTTTACCCAGCATCAAGCACTGATGATTATACCTGTCATATGTTTACCCAGCATCAGCCAATGATGATTAGGCAAGTTCTGTGTTTACCCAGCATCAGGCACTAATGATTATACCAACCATATGTTTACCCAGCATCAGACAATGATGATTAAGCAAGTTCTGTGTTTAATTAGCATCACACAATGATGATTAGGCAAGTCCTATGTTTACCCAGCATCAGACAATGATGATTATGGCAGCTGTATATTTATCCAGAATTAGGCAATGATGGCTAGACCAGCCACATATCTATCTAAAATCAGGCAATGATGGTTAGGCCAGCCCTATGTTTATCCTAAATCAGGCAATGATGGTTAGGTCAGTCATGTGTTTACCCAGCAACAGGTAAAGTTTTTTAGGGCAGTCCTGTTTTCCCAGTAACAGCCAGTGATGTTTAGGTGAGCTGTGTTTACTCAGTATCAATTAATGCTACAGCAAAGATAATACTGAGTATATTGGCAAAGTACATTGCCATTTGTTTTGAATCAGTAGAGGAAGAGATGTAAAGCAGTTAAGGGCAAGAGTTACGGACCTCTCAGTAAATAAGTTGAGGAATAGATGGTGGTCCATGGTGAATCAAGTCAGAGTCAAAGGTACATTGAGGATGCAGTGTAATTGGGCACACTGCAGTTTATACCAGAACCATTAGCTATGACAAGAAAGGGTACAAGTTACAGTCTCATCCCCATGGATGCTAGATCAGGAGAGGGGCAGATAAGGAAATACAGGTGGTAGAGAGCAGAAAGCATAAACCCACAAACATGCATATAATGATGGTAATGTATGATAAGACACAAAAGAGGGATTATGGGAGTATAGTTGAGTTACTGACTCATGATGGACTGTAGAGGATTTTGTAGTGAGATGTGTCGAAAGTAACAGGCACTACAGCAGTTCTAGTAACAGGCACTACAGCAGTTCTAACAGCACTGACCATGCACAAGCCATACAGTTTTAGCAGAAGGACATGGGATTTTAGATTTGGAGATTTATATGCCTCACAACAGTGAAAAGAAACTATAAGAGACCATCCTCATGCCATCGTGGGTTTCCGTTAACTCTGAAGTGCTGAAGATGAGAAGGGGACACGTGTGGTTATTGTATGACAAAAGACTCCAAAAGTGGATGGGCATGGAAGAATCTTTGTGTTGGGAAATTTGTCACCTCAGCATTTGGCGTGGAACAATGCTGAATGAGATACAGCCAAATGGGGGTAGGTGATGAAGTTAACCCCCACAAGAAGCTCTGACAGTCATTTAATGTCACCAGATATATGTGGATCTCATACCACTTTGTCCAGGTTTGCATGACATGTAGGACTGACCATGTGATGCTCAAGTGTTTCATAAAGGACAAGGTGGCAGTCTCATGCTAGCAGTTAAGAGATGATTGTGAGTAAAGAAGATCAGGGACCTACAGCAACGTGACAACAAGCCAAGGTAGGAATCTCTCTAAAAGGGAAAATGAGGTGGGTGCCATTGGAGGTTAGACACCACTAAGTTGTTTTTGAACTAGTTTTGAGAATTTGTGCTACAGACAGCTCCATGTATCAGAAGAAACATGTGCAATAATATTATATCAGTAAGAAAATTATAGCATGCACATTTTAGGGCAAAGAGGTGAAGGTAGGTAAGGTACCAGACCTTTACCGTAACCACTGTTTGATCATTTTGAGGTATAACCCATAATGTTAGTATCTCAGAAATATACAGAAGAGGGATAATTCATTCACCACTTATTTTGTTTGAAAAGGGGCATTGATTAATGACAGTTTAGTTAAGAAAAAAAAGTGCCACACTTCTTATTACGTGATACAGTCTAACTTATCCAGGCAATATTCAGCTCATAGTTAGCTTAAATGAACACTCAGGAAATATTTCACTTGTCCCCCATATATTGATAAGACTGGCACTTGCTAGGTATGCAGGTAGTTAGTAAATTCTATTAAAATAAGGTTATGCCCATAGGTTGTTCAGTGCTATGTGCCACTATTGAAATGTTCAGCATGGCCTTTCACATGATACAGGAGTAAGGTGACTTGCCAAGGAGAGTGGTACAACACCTATGTGATCTTTTTTATTGTTTGGTATGGTATGAATGCAAAACAAGTGGACATTAATACCTTTACCTAGCTGTGTCAGAGGTTGGGGTGATAATGGCAGCAGATAGGCTGGAGACCTTTTTCTGTGTCTGGAGATACAGGATCACAAACATTAAGCTATCCAGCAAAGAACTCAGAATTTTGAACTAAAAGATTGTCCTACTAACTAAAAAGAGGAAAGCATTCCAGTGTCACCTTGCTGGGCCTTTACTAGAGTGCATATTAACTAGCTAAAAATAGCAGCAAAAACACCACAGAGTGAAAATTGGAGGGGCAGGTGATGGAGGATTTTGGCATCTGAAACACATTTCTAAAGGAAAACCTAAAAGTTCAGTAAGAATGCCAGTATATTATTCTACTAATGTGTATAGGAAATTTTAGCCAATCTTGGTAGCAGATGAAAAAATGAGAGAGGTAGTGGGGGCTACCCCGAGTTTTGTCTATAAAAATATGAAGTCTTTAAAAAGAATGTTGTGTTACCCTAAAAACAAAGAGAATAGTAGGAAACAGGAGCTGAATTAATAACTATACCATGTCATTTTTTGTTGTTTTTCTTTCGGCTTTTCCTGGTTAGGGGTCGCCACAGCGGAACTCCAGTCCGCTAATGATCGTCAGTAGATTTTTACAGTGCCGAGGTGCCAGCCTGATGCCCAACCTTCAATGAAGGCATGCCCATTCACGCATGTCTTTCGAATGCCACTCGACCGTGGGGAGGACATGCAGACTCCACACAGAAGGTGCTCCAGCCGAGAATCAAACGGGAGAATCTCTTGCTGTGAGGCGAAAACGCTACCGCTGCACCACTGCGGCTTAATAACTATACCATGTATGACATGTAATTTCTGTAGTTACATAGACATATGAGGACAATTTGTTCACCCTGACTTAAATAAAGTTTTTGTTTTTAGAGTAAAAGCTAATTGTGAAACCATGCATGCTGTTTATTTTGCACGTTGCATAGAATGCCACTCATTTTATGTAGGTAAAATTGATCATAGGTTGAGGGATAGAATAAGGGAGCATCAGTATAATATTAACAACAGAATAACCACCAATGTATTGGGCAAGCATATTATGAATAATGGAAATACACTTCATTTTTGGTTTTTAGTTATAGATAAAACTAGAATAGATGATAAAATGGGTGACATTAGGAATAGATCTGGAGTTAATGAAGATAGATGGATAATAAGACTGAAAGCAGATAGTGGTAGGGGTCTTAAAGACAAAGTTACATTAAGACCAATTTAAAAGGCAAGACCCCTATGTAGGTAGGGCATGGCACTTCCCTATAAAATATATGTATATTAGCTATTCTCGGCTGGAGTGCGGGGAGTGCCTTCTGTTTGGAGTCTGCATGTCCTCCCCACGGTTGGGTGGGTGTTCGAAAGACATGCGTAAATGGGCATGCCTTCGTTGAAGGTTGGACATTGAGCTGGCACCTCGGCGTTCATGAAAATCTACTGCCAATCATTAGAGGACTGGAGTTCACTGTGGCAACCCCTAATCGGGAAAAGCCAAAAGACAACAACAACAACAACAGCTTTTATTTATTTATACAATGCTAAGAAATTTTACTTATTACCCAGAAAGGGTTTTAATGTATGGTTTTATTTTTTGAAATAGCATAAATACATATGTTAATTCAGCCTCAAAAAGTTTTTAGTCCACCTAAGTTCGTAGGTTAAGTGGTATTGTTCCTTTAAATAATAATTGTTTTTATATTGCTTTGATCACAATTACGTCATGTCTTTGTATTTAAAAAGAGTGCTTGTATGTTTTAAGTCAACATCTGATGAAGCAGTTAGAGTTACTGTGAAAGCACTTATGTATATGTCTTTTATAAAATAAAATAGTTTGCGTATTTCAGTGAATTTTGAGTCATCATCTTGTCCTGCTCAATGAATGTTTATTGGATTACTTGTATATTTTAGCAGGATATTAATCTGGTGTCTTTTGTTAGTGCTGTGTGGAACATTTTTAGAGGAATTTAATGGATCCGGTTTCTGGCAGCAAAATTGGGTGGGGAACAAAAACTTCTAAGAGCTCCATGCCAATACAGCATAGACAATAGGAACAGGAAGGTGTCAGAAAGGCAAGGGGTCTACTTTTTCTTGGTGTCTGCATTGGAATTAGTCAGAAATTCATTGAGGTTTCATATATTTTGATTTGCCCATTTGAGTACTCACTATAGCTTCTGGTACAAGGTTCACCAGCAAGAAAATCATGCCTTACTCTGATAATCGTACAGTGATGTTTGCTCTCAGTAAGAGGATCTCAAAGCAAGACAGATTTCAAAGCTTGTTGAGACAGTTGGCACCCTTGTCTGCCTGGTCTGTTCCCTCATACCACTGTTTGAGGCTTGTACTGTGAAGTAATTACCCACTCACTTAAAAAAAGGTTTGGCTCATATTGACAGTGGCAATGTGGAACATCTCTTAAATGATAGGAATAATGGCCTTTGAAAATTTGGAACATACTGCCAAAAATCGTGATGTGTAATTAGCATAAAATGTGAATATTAAATAGCACATAACTCTTCCCACTTCCAGTAGGAAAGTGTGAGGCTACTCAGAAACATGTTTACAAAAGAGTGACATAAATAATGAAAACATTTCAGTGCATTATCAGAGAAAACGCATGAAATCTGTAGACTTTAATTAACTGTATTGCAAAATTCTACCAGAAGAAGAGGTCATTTAAATTTTAGTTTGGAAAAACGGGGAGTTATAAGATTTATGTCCTCTTTTTTTAAATTATTGGTACCATTAGTACATTGGTTATGCAGTGTGTTTTTCTGTGCACTAGACAGTTTTAAAAATCACTGGTGATGGCAGTGTGATTTAGAAGATTATGTGAAGAGGTAAATCAAGCCTCTGAAAATAGGGGCATACTTCCAAAAATATGTATATTATGTACAGGGGTAAAGCAGGCCTGAAAACAAGAATATTCCTTCAAAACAGAGACAATTGAGTGGCCTGTGTACTGCAGGATGAGATATGGTGTGTGCGTGTGTGTGTGTGTGTGTGTGTGTGTGTGTGTGTGTGTGTGTGTGTGTGTGTGTGTGTGTGTGTGAAAACATGTGTGAGACAGCGAGAGAGACAGGCAGACAAGAGGCAGTATCAGTAGTAAAGTCTTTCCATAATTAGGAGGCAAAGTACACACAGGCAAGTCATCCATCACTGGTACCACTGAGCTATTTCATTAGAATTTCAGCTTCAGAGAAATAGTTAAGAGTACAAAGAAAACTAAACACTTATGGCCTTTTGCCCTCTCTCAGTTCACAATTTGATAATACAGATGGTATACCTGATTCCTAGTAAAGACTGACTGAGGATGATACACCAGTGTAGGTATAAATTCATGCCTGACACACATCCTTTGTGGGAAGTGTACATGTGAGAACTAGTCAATTTGACAAGAGGAACATGGGACAGTAGTGTAACATAGGAAATAATACAAATAGTTTTCTGAACTTCAGATTGATAGAGCTAACCTGCTGCAACCAAGCTGGAAGTACTCATAAGACAGTATAAAGGGAGCGATAATAAACATAAATATAGGTGTTGGCAGAAATTTGTGCTCTGACCCATACAACAAAGTCGCTTGTATGAGTTTAATGACATGGCATACAAAAAAACAGCGGTATTTTACTTTCACCAGTAAACAAGAGGCAAGTGTTGTATATCAGCAGCAATATTTCAAAGCTGTCCTCTCCGTTTTTTAATTCTTTCATGACGGCCCACAGAAAAACATAACCATCTGAACTGACCTTAAATCTGTCAATATCAGTTGGTAGCCAGATTTTTGTTCTACCACTGAAGTCTAACTCACTTAGTGCAACCACACCTGGAGCTAAACAACCTTGTTCCCAGGATGATTCAGCCTGTCGATACACAAGAATAAGTAATGCTGTTGTGTCTTAACAATGGGTGAGACTATAGGTCTTGGCATTGAGAGATGGCGGCCTGGTCGACAATGGGTGAGAGCTGTGTTCTTGGCATTGAGGGATTTCAGCCTGGTCGACCATGGGTGAGATTAGTGGTCTTGACATTGATGGATATCAGCCTGGTCAACAATGGGTGAGAGTGATAGTCTTGGCATTGAGAGATGGCAGCCAGGTCAACAATTGGTGAGAGTGGTGGTCTTGGCATTAAGGGATGGTAGTCTGGTCAACAATGGGTGAGAGTGGTGGTCTTGGCATTGAGGGATGGCAGTCTGGTCAACAATGGGTGAGAGTGGTGGTCTTGGCATTGAGTGCTTGGCAGCCTGGTTGACAATAGGTGAGAGTGGTGGTCTTAGCTTTGAGGGATGGCAGCCTGGTCGATAATGGATGAGTTTTGAAAGCTTGTTCTTGGTGTTGAAGGCTGGTAGCCTGATTGATAATGGGTGAGAGTGGTGGTCTTGGCATTGAAGTTTGGCAACCTGCTCAACAATGCGTGAGAGTTGTGGCCTCAGCATTGAGGGGTAGTAGCCTGGTCAATAATGGGTGAGAGTGGTGGACGTGGCATTGAGGGATGGTAGCCTGGACTCTTTTTAACATGGTCTAGCAGGAAGCAGAAGAGGTATAAGTAGGTTGTAAGGTTACCTGCAGGTAAGTCATGTGGTGAGAAGGCAGCAATTGCTAGAAATGGGGGATACCATTGTTTTTTAAGCAGTCCATTTGTTACAGATTACTAAAACTAAGACAATGTCAGTGTACCATAGCTAGAAGGAGCAAGTAGAAATTCAGATTCAGGCATGTTTGGATGAGAGGACATTAAAACTAATAAAAGGACCCACCAGGAAATACAATGATTCAGCCAAACTGAAGAGAAGATGCACATCTGAGAAAGGAAGATATTAATGAGATGTGACTTCATTTTTGGAGTTGATAGTGATCTAATGGACTTGCCTGTTTTTGCTATATAAAGTGCTTCTCATTTGCATTTAGTAAATTGTGCATCCTACTCTGTACTATAATTTATAAAATCACAAGTTTCAGAATCCCACATACATCTCAGCCTCTTAGCATGGGAAATCTGGACAGAGCCTAAAATGATGGTGGAAAAAGGCTGAATAATAGGGAAATATTTTAAATATTGCTCTTCTAAACTTAAAAAGTTGCAACAGTAAGAGGATTTGTGTTAGCATACATTTTCCGAATGATATGAAGTCTGAAAGTCAAATGTATGTCATTATTTAGTGACTTCAATTCTCAATTTGCCAGAAAACCACACATTTTATGAGGTACAGACCAAAAATACAAGGCAAAAATCTGGACATTCTGTGAAATCTGGACAGCTGAGATATATTGTAACTGCATGTGGTAATGAAGTGTTCTCACTATTATGTTTATATTCCCACATCGTCCACAGGGAAAGTGCTTTTAACTTTGAAAATTCATACTGGCTCTTTTCTTTTTGTTATGAGCAATCCCATAATCTAACATTTCAGCCAACTTCTTAACACTTCCATATGTTACATTTTCAGGCACTGGTTTAGAAAACTAATCATTTAAACATTGTTAATGCCAAAGATGGGGTAAAAGTGTTTTCAATAACGTTAAAACTAGACAGATATTTATTTATATGTCTGACCCCTGAATGAACCTATCATGGTATGCAGTGAAAGGGAATTACAAGGCATATCAAACCTGTTGATTCTCATAATGCTGTTTCTTGCCTTAGGTAATGTATCCTTTCTACATCTCCTGACATGAAAACTAATAACACATTTATTTCCATTAAACTGATAAGAGTTGTCACCAGGGTTACTTCCTCTTCTTGGATACGGAATGTTCTTTCTAAATGAAAAAGAAATGTGTACAGGGAGAGTGAACAAGTGGATGGTCCGGAAAGGGCTGAGAAAATTCCAGAATGCAAACATGTCCACAGTACAGTAATATACTCACAGCATAAACTAATCTTTATGAAAGCTTAACTTACAATGACCGTCAAGTAATACTCACCTTAATGCTATCTAGGGGGTCCAGCTTTCAGAACTGTTGCATGCTCATTGTTACAGCTGTAGTTTGTTTCATACAACAGATGTAGCTATCGGCTGCAGCTTTACATTACTCTATGACGAGAGAATTACCCATCTACCAGAGACAAGTGATACTTCTGATGACAATAATTAAAAGAGTAACAGTTGATTACTTCTTAACTTCTATATTGTAGATAAGAGAAAGCTTGCAGAAAATGAGGAACAGAGAATGCAGATTCTGTATTAAAAATTGCAACAACTAATCTGCTATGATCAGTTATATAATAAAGGGTCATTACAATTCAATAACAAACACATAAATTGGACAGCTCAGTTAATGTACCCATTGTAAATTCAGCATCTACTAATAGAAAGAAGTTTATCCACTGAAGTATCATTGTGTGGCCAGACTTTCTATTGGCATATGCCAGATAACATTACAAACCCCTTTTTTCAAGCGCAAGTAAAATATGAGATAAATTATTTACATTCATTAAAACTGAAGTCAATTAGAGGATTGATTACAAACACTAAGGTTGCCCCTCATACCACTAACCATTGTTTACAACTGTCTACTGTTTTAGAAAACATCACTGATTTTCCTCATATTTTTGTGCTGTCACTTATAAAAGTTATGATTATTTTTTGGTAAATTATGGTGAAACTAACAGCAATGGAGATGTTCTTTTCTCTGTTGCCTCTCTTGCACTGTACTGATGTACTGTGCAAGCATGTGAGGCTGTAAGTCCCATATGCATGTGCATTACATCAGCAAACAGAAGATGCCAGTGAAGAAGACAATGTGCCATTGTATAATAGCAATAATCCACTCCTTGATGTGGATATTACAGGGTTTACCATGGTGGTCTTTATTTAATCACTTTGGCTTCACCTTCTTGGTCAAACCACACCAACCATGGATAAATCGTGTGATACCCATATCCAGTCATAGGTTATTTTTAAAGTATGTAATAAGAGAAAACATTCCCACTTATGTTGGATGAAATACTTCAAAAAGGGTGGAGATGCACCCATTTGAAATTTTCAAGCCTGTCAAATGTTATGTTCAGCAAATCAAGGTGTTTCACTTAAAGAAAACTCCTTATTGAAGAGTGTTGTACAAAATGATAAAGATTTAACAATAAGAAAAAAAAAACAACGAATGAATGGAAGCTGAAGACTAGTGCTGGAGTAATCTCAATGTGTTTTTATCATGCTGAGGTTACCACAGATTAGCAACAAAAATTGTTTGGGTTGCTATAAAACTGAATAGGTTCATATGTGTGTACTAGGCTAATGGCCCTGGAGCCTTTAGAAACCTAGCCCATAGCAGTGCCCTGGCATCAAGCCACCGTTAGTTCCCAGTGCCTCTATCAAGTAGAGCCACTAGAGTGATCCCCGGGGTGAACTTTCTATTTCCCATCCACTCATCAAAATTTCTCTTGAAAAGGGCCAATGAGGTGCTCTGCTTGACATGCATGGGATGTCTATTCCAGAGCATGGGCAGTCTCTGGGTTATGAACCTGTCCCTCCAGCATGTTCTATTGATTATGGTAATGAGGTTGAGGTCCTTGGAGAATGTGGTGCAGAGGGATTGGGATTTCTTTAGGTGTAAAATTTCTAACAGGGCTGGGTCAGACATGGCTTTGTAAGTCAAGTGGAGATCACCTGCTAATAGGCAATATGAGACAGAGAAAGCTGGAGTTTTTTGAGTCTGTCCATGTAGGACATGTGTTTAAAGCCTAGAATCCTCTTCATGAGGTACTTTTGTGGCCTTTCCAGCTATTGCAGTTGTTTAGTGAGGAAATGTCAAATGGGGCATTATACTCGAAGATTGGTCTAATGAGGGAAGAGTAGAGAGAGATGATGACCTCTTTCTTCCTGGATGCAAAACCCTTAGTAATGAGATGTGCCACATAGAAGGACTTTCTGATCACAATGGCAATGTGGTGGTCAAAGGAGAGTTGCTGTCAACCTGTGTCCCCAGATCTCTTATAACACCTTCAGTGTTCAGTGGGCTACCATCAATGTGGTAATAAATGGAAACTGAGTTTTTCCCAAAGGGAATGATGACACATTTTTGTCATTAAGCTTAAGGCCATGGTTTTGATATGAGTCGGTGGTCTCAGTGAGGCCTTTCTGTAGGATGTCTACATCACTTGGGGAGTTAATAATGGCTCCCAGCTTGCAATCATCCGCGAACTTGGTCAGCCAGAGTCCCTCTGTGTTGGCCTGGACTTCTGAGAAGTAGATGCCAAACAGGAGAGGAACCAGGACTGATCCGTGTGGGACTCCACTTGTGAGTGGTCCACAGTCTGACTTGGAGTCAGCTACTTTTACACTGTGTGTTCTATCTGTGAGCCAATTTGCAACCCACCTAGTGATATAGTGGTGAGTCTATCAATGATTCCTGAGTGGGGAATGGTATCAAAGGCCTTGGCCAGATCGAGGTAGGCTGTATGAACTGCCTTGCCCTCATCCACAGCTCTGGTGACTGACTCAAAGAAGTCAACCAGGTTGAGCAGGCATGATCTACCCTTCACAAAACCAAATTGCGTGGGATCCAGAGTTTGGAGATTCCCTATATCCTTGTTTATTAGGTCCATGATGATGGATTTCATAGCTTTGCTTATCAGACTCATCAGGCTAATGGGGAGATAATTTCCAGGGTCTGTAGTCTCTCCCCCTTTATGGACAGGGATGACTGTAGCAGTGTGCCATTCGGTAGGGACAAAGCTTGAGGTGAGGCTGTGATTGAACAGGGCACACAGGTGAGGTGCAAGTTCACTTTGTAGTTCATGTAGAACACAGCCAGGAATATTGTCAGGTCCCATGAAAGCTGTATTCTTGGCCTTGGACAATGCAGCTTTAACCTGTGCTGCAGTAATGCTGGGTGCCTGGCATTCTTTAGGTATTGTGATTAGTTCTTTGGGGGGGGTAAAGTTGGCACTGAATCTGTTGGCCAGTATGTTGGCAATATCTGTTGGCTCAGTATAGGAGGTACCATTGTGCAGTAACTCAAAACAAATCTGGGTATTGCCATGGAGATTCTTGATATAACTGTAGAAGGCTTTGTGGCTTGTTTTAGTGTCTGCTGCAATTCTGTCTTCATAGCTAGCTTTAGAGGTTTTGATGAGGGATCTCAACTTTTTGTTGAGGCTAATAAGGGAGTTTTTCCAGTCTTGGGACTTCACCTTTTTCTGCAATAGTTTCTTCCTTCTGTTTTAGAGTTTGTTAATGGCAGGGGACCACCAGATTGGCTTCATTTTTTTGGAGGACAGCGTCTTGGTTCTGTTGGGGATGGCTAGTTCCATGCATTTATGTACATGTTCATACAGTGTATTGGTGTATGATTTGGCAGTCATGCACCTATTTTCCACATGCATGGGTGCTGTGAAGTTATCCACCTCTGTTTTTAGGAGCCCAACGTCAGCTTTGGAGAAGAATTTCATGGTGGTTACCTTTGCTGGTGGTGTGAGTGAGACGTGGATTTCCATAGTAATTAGTTTGTGGTCGGATCTAACCAGGGGAAGAATTGACTATTGGTGTTGAGCAACAGTTGCCCATGTTAGTAATCACCAAGTCAAGGATGTTGCTTCCTCTAGTAGGGGTATGTATGACCTGGTCCAGCGCATTGGAATTAATGAATTCCAGTAAACGCTGGGCAAGTGTATTGGTGCATGAGTAGTTTTCCCAGTTGATGGAGCAGTAGTTGAAGTCACCCAGTATGAGAGTGTTGGGTTGGACCCTAATAGTTTCCAGGGTGCTTAGAAACATGGAGTGAGAGTCTTGGAACATGATTGGGGACCTATATCAGGCTTCGACTTGAATCACCATCTTAATCACTGTTAGTTGTACTTGAGGTATCTCTGATACGTTATGCTGGACTACTAGTCTGGAGATGTGCATATCCTTTATGAATATGGAGAAGCGACCGGCTTTGGAGCTTCGGTCCATATTCTGGGGCTGAAAGGTGTGGAATGAGTTATAACCTGGTAGTGCAGGGGGTGCTTTCTGCTGCTTTAAACCAGGTCTCCATTAAAGCGCAAATGTCGATGTTCTCCATTTTGAGGAGTGCTTCGAGCAAGTGCATCTTGAGATTTAGACTTCTAGTGTTGAGCAACATGACCCTCAGATTGTATTTATTTATAGCTGTAACAGTGGTAATTTGGTCTTTGGAACACCACCTAAACCTAGGGGTGACAGATGCAGGCCATCTCTGGCGAAGCATTGAGGTCTGTCATTCATGATATCCCAAGCAAACAGATACTGGATCCCCTTAGAATGACACCAGAAACTTAGCCAATTGTTGAAGTCAATCATTTTCTGCATGTACTGCGGTATCATTCTGGGCGATGGTAGGATGCTGCTCAGGGCTAGGGTCATTCCTGCCCAGGCCACATAATCTGCGAGCTCCTCCATGTCTCTTTTCATGTAGTCTAGGGAGGTGCATCTCAGGTCATTCTTACCCACATGGACAATGACAGAGTCATACTTGTACTTGTTGTGGAGTGACCTGAGTGCATGTGTTATGTGTCAGATCCTGGCACCCGACAGACAGCTGACTGTTACTGTCTCTTTATTCAACCTAGTGAGTGAGACATCAGTGTGCCTCACTATCGAGTCACCTATGATTAGTGTATTGGGCAAGCTGTTTTGCCTTAAGGGCTTAGGTAGAGGCACACTGTGTAGGTGAGCTATATGTCTTGTGATTTGTGCTGTGTTGTGGGGGTTGGAGTGCGTTTCTGATTTGGAGGTCTCTGCTATTTGGATAGATTTCTATTGAGAGCCTCCATGAAGGTGGGTGCATGGCTTGTGTTTTTATGTGAGAGCTGTGATGGTGGGTGTTCTGGAGGGCTATGTGTTCCATGTGGTGTGGTGCAGGTGTTGACCTTCTCCTCTTGACCAGCTATTCCGGTCTTGGCTGGATAGTGCATGTCTTCCGGTTTGGATATATAAGTGCATCTCTCACAAGTCTGAGTGTTGGGAGGTAAGAGGAGAGTGTTGTCTGTGTACATGAGGCAGTTGTACTGCCTCAGAATGCCCAAGTTCACTAGGTTAATAGGAGAAAGCACAGGGAACTGTCCTTTAGACATGCCAAGAGGGATGGTCATTATTAATAAGTACTGGAGCTGTTTCTTTATAGGACGTTTAGTGCTGTTAGCACTTATGTGTGCTACAATAATTGCTACAAGAAGCCAGATGAAGTGCTAGGCGAATAAGCTATTTAAATGCAAGAGAGAAGAGAACTATCAAGATCTAAGTGAAAAACTAAAAAGCAGACTTTCTGGCACTGATAATAGTTTACCCTAGCTTAGTGGTGCTGCAGGGTGTGCAAACCCGTGCAAACATGGACTTTTAAAGTAGAAAGTTGAAAGGGAACTAGAAACCACTCCTCTTGTGGTAGATAAGCTACCTAGTGCTTACCACTCCCACTGACAAGCTGACAGGCTTCCCTCTAACACAGAAGCTAGAACTTTTTTTTTTAATATAACAGTAGCAAATGAGCAAAATGATTTAAACAAATTAGCCAATTAACCAATGAAAAAGCTCAAAACTGAGCCCTGTTCCAGCAGTCTTCAATCAGACAAGTTCTTGCTGCACACTCCTGCCAATAGGGTGCAGGGGAATCTTTTCCAAAATAAGATGGCCTGGATTAGTGCTCAAGTTATAAAAACAAAGCTAGATTCAGCAGATCTGAATCTAGTCCATGCTACAGCAAATAAGGCACACCAATTTCAGAAGGAAACACTTCAAATAAGCAGGCACTATAAGCCTTTAACCAGAAATTCCCAGCTCAGAAGGGCAGAATCTACCCTCTCCTCCCACAAGAGTGCAGACAACAAACCTTCTTAATGTAAAATAACTGGCCTGAAGCCCAAGTACTTAAACCAGAACTAAGATACTTTTAAAATAACAGACAGTAAGCCTTCAATCAGCAAATCCCAACTTAGAAAGATGTAAGCTTCTTGTCCTGCCATAAGAGTGCAGACCACAAACCTTCTTAATGTAAAACAACAGGCCTGAAGCCCAAGTGTTTAAACCAAAAGGTTTAGAATAACAGTTACAATTTAATCAGGCTACTAACAAGCAGTAATATATCCAGCAGAATAAATGTAATTGAGTACTTTTAAGTATAGGCAGCAAAAACAAAATAAAGTAAGAAGAGACACAAATACAGTAAAATCAGATGAATAAAGTGCATTTTTTAATATAACAGTAGCAAATGAGCAAACTGAGTTAAAAAAAATAACCAAATAACCAATAAAAAGCTAACAACTGAGCCCCGTTTCAGCAGTCTTCAATCAGACAAGTTCTAACTGCACACTCCTGCCACTAGGGTGCAGGGGAATCTTTTCCAAAATAAGATGGCCTGGATTAGTGCTCAAGTTATACAAACAAAGCTAGATTCAGCAGGCCTGAATCTAGCCTATGCTATAGAAAACAAGGCACACCAATTTCAGAAAGAAACAGTTCAAATAAACAGGCACAATAAGCCTTTAACCAGAAATTCCCAGCTCAGAAGGGCAGCATCTACCCTCTCCTCCCACAAGAGTGCAGACAACAAACCTTCTTAATATGAAATAACTGGCCTGAAGCCTAAGTGCTTAAACCAGAACTAAGACACTTTTAGAATAACAGACACTAAGCCATCAATCAGCAACTCGCAACTTAGGAGGATGTAAGCTACCTGTCCTGTCACAAGAATGCAGACCACAAACCTTCTTAATGTAAAACAACTGGCCTGAAGCCAAAGTGCTTTAAACAAAAGGCTTAGAATAACAGTTACAATTTAATCAGGCTACTAACAAGCAGTAATAAATGCAGCAGAATAAATGCAATTGAGTACTTTTAAGAACACGCAGCAAAAGCATAATAAAGTATTAAAGTAGAAAGAAACACAAATACAGTAAAAGGAGATGAATAAAGTGCATTTTTAATATATAACAGTAGGAAATGAGCAAACTGATTTAAACAAATTACCCAATTAACCACTAAAAAAGCTCAAAACTGAGCCCTGTTCTAGCAGTCTTCAATCAGATATGGTCTAACTGCACACTCCTGCCACTAGAGTGCAGGGGAACCTTCTCCAAAAAAGATGGCTTGGATTACTGCTCAAGTTATACAAACAAAGCTAGATTCAGCTGGTTTGAATCTAGTATATGCTACAGAAAACAAGGCACACCAGTTTCAGAAAGAAACAGTTCAAATAAGCAGGCACAATAAGCCTTTAACCAGAAATTCCCAGCTCAGAAGGGCAGAATCTACCCTCTCCTCTCACAAGAGTGCAGACCACAAGCCTTCTTAATGTAAAATAAGTGGCCTGAAGCCCAAGTGCTTGAACCAAAACTAATACACTTTTAGAATAACAGAACAGACACTAAGCCTTCAATCAGTAACTCCCAACTTAGAAGGATGTAAGCTACCTGTCCTGCCACAAGAGTGCAGACCACAAACCTTCATAATGTAAAACAACTGGCCTGTAAGCCAAAAGGCTTAGTATAACAGTTACAATTTTATCAGGCTACTAACTAGCAGTAATAAATGCAACAGAATAAATGCAATTGAGTATTTTTAAGAACAGGTAGCAAGAGCAAAATAAACTAATAAAGTAGAAAGAAACACAAATACAGTAAAAGCAGATGAATGAAGTGCAATATTTTTGGGTTAAGTGGGAAGGGATAAAATACAATAATTTAAGGTTGATAAATTAAGGGGGTGGGCCTTCCCAAATTATCTCTCTCTACTCAGTAGAATAAGCTGATGAGATGGGGCTGGGAGGAGTGTCCAAAATGAGATTTATAGTAGAGGTGGGCAACTCAAAAGCCACCAAACTCTTAAAACTCCAACAGAACAGAAAACTTAAAACAAAACAAATGTAATACCAGAATAAGATACAAAATAGAAGTGATCAAATTTTAAATAAACAGCTTCAAATCAAAATTAAATGCAGAGATGAGTGATACTCAGAGCAATGCAGACCATAACTTGAAGCATGTACAGTTCAAGCTTTTAAATGTTGTACTTCCACATGTATCTTCTTGCTGGCTAAAATCTCTTAATTCTGAGAGTCTCTTCGCCCAGAAGCTAACAGAATTATTCCATGTGCTAGAGTCTGCTTACAGCTAACTACTTAAGAGATGAACAAATCTATATTGGCTATTCAGTCATTTCCCTGTTTGACTGTTGTCAGCATCACATTTACTACTTGTGCCTGCATCCTGGTCACTAGTGTCATACTCAAGGCATTATCCCTCTGTGCCACAGATCCAACTGACAATGTGAGTTGCTATCCCAGTAAACACTAACTGTACCACTGTGTTGATAGATTGATCTTCAGGTCTGGTGCTGCTGGTGATGTCACTAAGTTTAATAAGGAGTGTCTCCATACTTCTCAGATGACATATCCCATGATCAGAGGCAGGTGTCAAATACATGTTCTAAAATTCATCCTGTATGGTCGCTAGACATTAGTATTTCTTACTGCTGCCCTACAAAGTAATTACCTGTTTACAGCCAACCAGGTGTGTGGCAAAAATCCTCCAGTAAACTGCTTTATCTAAAGTTAGTCCACATATCAATACTTACTATCAACTTTTGTGACACCATTGCATTAGCATTTTTTATTGCTTTTTAGTATGTAATAATTATCCTTTCCTAGCCAAACTCTCTGTGCTCATTTGAACTTGGCTGTCACCACCATATTCCTTGGCCAGTAAATTTAATTACTTTTTGTGCAATCAGAGATCACATCAAGCGTAGCTTAATGTACTGGAATGCCAGAGTTTCCTAAATGTGGGCAGAAGCCACGTAATTGGTGTCCACTTCTTGTCCAGTGTAGTTCTGACCATACCTCTCAACCTAAAAACATCAAAAATCTGGACAAAGGCCTATGAAAAAGAGGCACAAATCTGTGTGGTGATTAACATAAAATTTACATACATAATTATGTAACCCTGCCCACTCCATTGGAATTGTGGGCATACCTCTCAACATGGAAACATCAAAAAGTCTGGACAAAGGGCCATGAAAATAGGTACAAATGGCCAACAAAACTTTTAAACACAAATTGAAGAACAGACAAAATATTAAATACACAATATAGCCAGTCTCTCAGCCATTAAAAACAAAGTCAAAAACTTTCCGTTGGCCATAAAAACCTTCCCTACCTAAACTATGGGATACCAGGCCCGTGATCTTATGCTAAATTATTTTGTGAAGGCAAATCTAGCTATCATAAAATTACAACCCTGACTGCCCTTTTATTGTATTAAGGTTGTCTACAAGGGATCTGCAGGCTTGTTATGCAAAGGTAAAAAAGCAAGAGCACTACAAATATTTGTTATGGTTTAATTTTTCTGAGAGGACATAAAGTAATATTTTTTTTTTCTCAGAGGAATAGTAAAGTAATAATTTTTACCCAAGTGACACTTTCCCAGACATCTTATACAGTAACAGGACCCTTTTTAGGCACTGTCCAGGCCACAAGGTGAAAACAACCTACAAGTTAGGGTACAGAATGACAGTAAAACATGCTTACAGAAAGCATTTCACATCAACAAAAATGTAACAGAATTACAGAATGATTGATGGGAGGATATTGTACTTGGAAAACTGGATAGTCTAACAAATCTACTCATCTACAGACATATTATTATCTTGTAGATGCCAAAAGTATAACAGACCCTCAAAATAAAAGTCCAATGAATACAAAAGGGGTGTTGGGTTTAATTTCTAGAGAATATTTTTCTGTTGATATTATAAAATGAGTCTGAGGTGTAGAACTGTCAAGTAAAGGGTATAAACGTGTTTTTCTAAACAAATGTTAATGGTTAAATATATTGATCAAACTGTTTACTTATTACCAAATGATCTTTATTATATCTTTAGTTATAGGGCCAGATTCTGCAACAATCCAGGTGGAGTAGTGGAGAGCCTCTGTCATCCAGTAATACTATCCTGATTCCAAATTGCAACCCCACCCTAGGTATGGCATCATATTGCGGAGTGAAGTACACCATATATAATATTTCACAATGCCACGGTACTAAATGTGATACAGTCCTGCAATACCAGGAGCACATAATCAGGCTCTGAGACAATCTAGGGTAACAAATCGCATTACCCATTAATTACATAGTCTAGTCTTTGTCAAGGCCATAGTGAACTTCCTGAGGCCAGCCGAAGCCATCTGGCACTACAGCTCTACATGTATGCCAGCACATGCACTGTAGGCATTGATCCTTCCTGCAGCACCAGTGCTGACATAGAGATAGACCAGTACAACCCAGAAGCAGTTGTGCACAGCAACTCTACTTGCATTATACATAAGAAATGCATACATGCATGACAAGTACCATGACTGTTGTGCATACAGTTTCACTATCCTCATAATGGGATGGGCATTTTGCTAGTTTTCTACACTCATGTCCATTGATATAATGTGCAGACAGTCTACTGAAAATCAAGAAGACTTGCAAATCACCTTACCATGAATATGTATGGTATTTAGATACTTCCTAGTACTTTCTCTTTTCAAGCAGTACAGCTGCATCTGTATGTGAGACTTAATTTTGCAAGCAGTATGACATCCCACCATAAACTGCTTGCAGTACCACTTCCTTTTTATAAATGGAGCTATAACTACAACTACCCATTGACGTTAGTGGGTTAATCCACTGATTCATGGATGTGTTGCAGGCAGTGTTGCAAACCTAATTCATCATTTGGAATTAGGTATAAGGCTCTACCAGTCCACATTAGCATATGCCAGCTGAGGACTAACAAGAGTCTTGCTTATGGAACTGGGCATGAAGCAATAGCTTGATGCAGCAGGCTTTCCCTACTCCCCATCATTTTTGGAATCTCAGGGTAAATTAAACATACAGTATTGGCAGCAGAAATATGAAAGTTCCTTTTAAATCTTAACTTTGATGAAACAGTATGGCATCTGTATCTTCAGTTTTATATGATATGATATCTCAGAATCAATGACTGTTTATTGTAAATAAAATCATGGAGACATAGAAACATCACAGTCTTCTTAACACTGTAAGCATCCTAGCCCCACTTTTCATAGTGGTAACTCAGCAAATACTAGTACCACTTAAACAAATATTAAACCACACACACAACTTCTTTGTCCTTTTTCTTTGCCATATTTCTTCATTCTGTAGTTGCTCGCATCCTGTTACAAAGGCTATGGCTACAAAATGATTGTGGCTTTAGATGTTGCATGGTATCAATCACACAGTCTTTGACTAGTGAGAGTGGAAGAAGAGTTAAACGAAGGGGCTAAACAGGTAACAACTGTACAGAAGAACCGGAAGTTAGAATAGTAAGATACAATAAGGCATTGTTGAAATAAGGTAATCAACAAGGTAATCTGTTGCTAATGGACTCAGTTACAGTGTATGCAATATGCACAGGAGCAGAACACAGGAATGGTAACAGTAACAGAAATAATTCTAAACAGAGTGGCTTGTTTTGACCCAGCATTGACAAATGAAACATCATCTGACAGGATGTGAAAAAGAGTAGCCGAACACAGCAGTTGTTAAACTTCAGTAAACTTGCTGGTATTCCTTTATTTTCTAGCACTAATTCTGGTAGAAAACCAATGATCATGAAATTTAATAACTAGCTATAGGACTGATTTGCAGAGATGGGAACGAGAGGAGGAAGGATCTTGCCACCAATGTAGCAGCAGTATTTTGACATTTATCTCCTTACTGTAGGAACATTTAAAACCTTATTTTCATTTTAAGTGCATCATTAGGCATACAACTATGTTTTTTTTTGTCTTTGTGACTCATTAGCTTTCAGATAAAAGTTTCACTGTACCTAGTATTTTAGTAATAATGTCAGAGTTAAGAAACATTGTTGTGGCCACTGTTCTGTATGTGGCCTCACTGGGATCCTAAGCCTAATGGCTGTCATATTGTAGGAATTTCCAGATAAAGCCAAGTAGAAAACATTAAATGGCCAGAAAAATGGAGATGGGAAATAGCATTGCTAAAACTGCGTTCATGGTATCAGCTGTAAGCCTCTTGTCTTCATAACTGTGATAGGCTACCACAAAAGGTTTTATGGTATGAAGAATAGGCAATGCTACAATAACCTTAATCTAATCAGCATGATGAAAGGGTAGAAGGCAATACCCTACTGATGCTCTTGATAACCCACTAATAAAAGCTATACAAATCCATGAGCCAGTAGTGATCAACTGGGCACACAGATTCCCAAGGATATCACAGGATAGATCAGGCTACCCAAAACAATCATCTTTAAAACTTTTTTTTTTTATTTAGTTTTTAACCATGTGTGCTCAAAGGACACAAGTGCCCTTTCTCATGGGTGACATAGGAGCAATGTCTGGTTAAGTGACTTGCTCAGAATTACAGCAAAGGCAAATACAGGTTAATAGAGTCAAACTGTTGGAAGCAGACTTCGTCGTCTGTGCTAGCTGTCAGATTCCTTTGTGCCACTTGCCATTCTTCTCAGTTATCCCAGCAATCTGCAAAGTCTATCTAAAACAACAAAAGAAGGAATATCACATTATGTGACTGTTCTGCCCTGTCTTTTCCAGGACTTCTGTAACCAGGAAGAAGGGGACGACCTCTAGACAAAGTTAAAGAAAGACGGGACTTCACATTATGCGCCTGTTCTGTCAAACATTTTGAAGATGTTTTATGTAACCAGGGAAAAAAAGCACAACATTCTTAGATAGATAGGGTGGATTTGGCATAATAATTATGGTCTTCACCTCATAGTCACAAGATATAGGGTTTGATTCTGACACTGGTTTATTGGCTAGGCCTAAAATGGACTTTCAAGGCAGTTAGCCAAGTATTCACCTACGTTGCAGTATGTGATACAAAAACAATGTATTAAACATTTTTTCAAATCTCCTGTGATGGCACTCACTTAACGATATTAACACCTTCACAACCTCAGGGGAAGTGCTTACCTTCATACAATTAAATACCATGCCCACAGAGATTCCCAGTGATTCACTTCTGATAAAAACAAATAATAAGTTGAAGGAACTGGAGCTAACAGATCTCACCTGATAAGTCCAGTAAGGTTTACCAGAGTTCAAAGGAAGAAATCATCAGACTCTCCCTTAGGTCCTTCTGCAATAGACAGTGGATATTCAAATATCTCCAGACCTCTAATGAACCACATAAGACCAGTGGTAATATTCAAAAAAGTCTTACACATGACTATACTGCTCCGAATTGTTCGGAGTAATTAAATGGACAATGTAATGAACAGCAATCATGTGTGATCTGCAAAGAGGGAATAATATTGACAAGTCAGTTTTTTCCAATATATTAATGCAGTGTACATTGGTTTGTTTACATATTGATTGTGTGTTCACAAAGACAAATGAGAATTCCAAAAATTCTTGCAATATTATACTCTGAAGGTTTAGACTAATTAAAGTTTCAGTGTATCGGTGTTCATCTGTAATACATACATGAATTATAACACTGACAAGATAGATTTTTATTCCGTGTACCAAAGCAGTGAATGTTGGCTTTGTTTACATTATGGTAATATGTACAGAACACGCACACACACACACACACACACACACACACACACACACACACACACACACACACACACACACACACACACACACACACACATATTTATATTCTATGTGTGCATGCATGTGTGTGTGTATGCGCGTGCGGCATCTCCCGCTAACTCTTTCTCTTTTCAGTGCTGTGTATCGCAAATGGGCATCATTCACATGCAATTATTCAGACTATTATTCTCTGCACAATGTGTAGCTGCCTTGGGCTAACAACACACAGTGCTAATATTCCCAGACAGTCTCTAATGTAACAGTATGTGCCAAAGTCTACAAGTCTTACAGAACAAGCCATCTACATTGGTGTAGACAGATGAAACCATGGCAATGACCCAAACCTGGGATGATTTATGCAGCACAAGTACCTGTAGGAAATGGGGAAAGAATTATTAGGCTATGCCTACTCATTTCCATTTTAGGGGAGGCATAATGGCAATGTGCTGGAGGGAAGCAGGTCATCCTTTTGCCCTGAGGCTTGATTAAGATCAGACCCATGAATAGCAGCTGGACTAGAAGAATGTGTAGTCCGGGGAGGAGTATTGTCACTTTAGCAGGGAACAAATATGGACAAACATAACTAGAGGACTAGGTCTAACAGCTCAAAATTGCCTTCTGAATGATGCCACCACAAAGGGATAAGGCCTCCAAGTACTATTTCAGGACATCATACACGAGCATCCATGACATTTTCAAGCCATCCTTCATGAGTGTCAGTGATGTCTGTCAGGCTCACTTTCTTCCTCCACCTAACTAATGACCCCACATCATACTGCTTAATCACTTGAAGGGTACTAAAAACCTGGGCTATCAGGTTAGGAAGGAGTTAGCAGAGAAAAATATCCACAAAAATCAGCCTAAACCATGGAACCTCCATGGATATGCAAGAAAAAAAAAAACAGTCTTGCAGAGGGATGTGCATATGATACAGGACTTGCAGGCCTTACACCAGAGTAAGAGGTGAGTGAGGACATTGCATCTAAGTCTAGAATATCAGAGGCAAATAGAATTCCATGAAGTATGGTTATACCTGGATACACATGTAGCTGTTATCTGTTAATATGCAGTAGTCTGAACAGGATGACCACATATCTGTACTGCACTGCGCTGTACTCAGGGCCGGCCTTGGGTAAATTGGTGCTCTAGGCAAAAAGGCTCACTGCCCAGCCCATTCTGGCCTGCTCATACTATCCAGATATTTTTTCCTTCCTTTTCTTACAATTTGTTTTACTCTTCAGTTTTTCCTGCAGTTATTCATTCATTCAGCATGTCTTATCTAAGAAAGACTGCACTCTGATAACTTTGGAGAAAACAACTACATGAAGCCATGAGATTTCTAGATGCTCCAAAATGCATTTTAAAGATTGTAAGCAATCTTTTCTTTCAATGATTGCCTTAAAAATTATGATCAAAGAAAGAAATGTAGTCCTACTCTTCAACTTTTTTTTCTTGCGCGTTTTCAGCACATCCTAACTGACCAAGACTACATTGTGATAACTACAGTACAAAGAACTGTATTAAGCTGGGTGTCTCTGGGCCACTAGACCCCTGGAAGCAATGAAGTCACTATATGCTCTGAGATGCCTTTCTCAGTTTTTCTAAATGACCTTTTCATTCAGTGATGGCCTGAACAAAGCATTGTTTTTTTTTTTCAAGCACCATTACTGAATTGCTGTATATCATATAACTTAAGCAATATTACATAAACTATTGAATTTCTGCCTTTTTTTAAACAAGAAACATCTTTATTAAATCATAACTTACTACATAGGCAATCATACATTTATATAAATATAAAGAAACCACACCAACACTATCCCAGTTACAAGCATTTTACATCACAAATCATTGTTAAAGAAAGAAATTTAGTCTTACTATTCAACTTTACTTTTTCCTACATCCTTTCAACACACCCTAACTGACCAAGATTACCCTGTATTAATCAAATTAAGTGTGGGGTCTGTGAGCTGCTATGCACCCAGAAGCCTTGGGGTTTTATATGCTCTGAGGTACATTTTATATTTGCTTTCCAACCTTTTGATCCAAAGGATAACATTAACAGAAATCATGTGTATGGAAAAAAATTCAGTCCTAGTTATTATTTCAAGGAAGAAATAAACTGGCCGCAGCCCCTCTGCTTCTAACTTTGACTCCTCGTTCATACTTCCCTTTTCCTCAACAACTCATCACAGTTACTTGAAGCTATCAACCTATGCAACTGTTAAAATGTAAAGAAAATGCTTGTGAGAATACATGTTCAATGTTCTGTACTTGCCTGTACCCCCCACACACTTCAAAATAGTTAGTTGCTTTTGTTGTAACCACCTCTGGTATTAAACTGGGATTAAATTAAGGCACAAATGCCCATAGTCATAGTTCAAGCTGTTGCTGTCATATTTATATACAGCATGCCTCCTGCCACTAAAAGGCAGCCATCTTCTGTGCACCCTTCTGAAGTCAGACTGGAACAAAACGGAAAAAAAAAACAAAAAAAAATCCCAATCAGAACATAATATATATATATATATATATATATATATATATATATATATATATACACTGACAAACATATAAACAGCATGCTTATTTACTCTCTTCTGAAAGATAGCCACATGTATATGCATCAGATGTTTGATTGTAAGGAAAATGAAATAAAAAGTAATGATTAGAATAATGCCTCAGACATGTTTCTTCTGTCTACAGTACAGTACTCATATACAAGCTATAGTAACCCTCAATGCAACCCTCTGGAGTTTTTGGGGAAAATGAAAGACATAATGACCACACTGTCCCCGGCTCAACACAAGGTAATGTGACCTCTGAGGTTTGTGTAGCATATTAAAGAAATGTCATCATCCCCCGTACCCCCACACATGTATGGTGACCTTCCATGTACGCCCATGACCAGGTCTGGTTTTAGACTAGATGGGGTTCATGGTGGATGTGATTGATAAGCCCAGGTCAAAATGCACCTATACAGCCTTCATGTGTGGGGGCCATCATCCTCAAGAAGTTCTGAAGGTCTAGGTATTCTGTAATGTATTTGTCCCTTATTTTATGGAGACATGACTGTTAAACTAAGCAGGTGACAACAGGACCAGTTACTTTCATTCAGACAGCCCTCACCAAGCACTTAAAGCCATTTCTATGTACAATTTAGAAAAGTGGGTGGCTGTGCAATCTATTTGACATTTGTTCAAAACAAAACGTTGCTACACATTAACTCAAAGAACAAATTTAAAACCAAGTGGCATTGCATATTCCAGCTATCCCTACCCAGTCTGCAACTGTGTGGTGACATTCACCCCAACCCAGGTCCAACCACAACAGCCTCTCCCATAATGGTCCATACAAATCTAACACCACACACCTGCAATTCAAGTAAAAAACATCTAAAATTTATAAAAATTAACCTTAGAAGCTTTTGTAAAAAAGTAACTGAACTGCATACTTTTGTGTCTCATTACAACCCTGGCATCCTTGGTATCACAGAAATGTGGCCAAAACCAGAAGTCAAAGACACTTAAATCCTCCTTCTAGGATATAGTATACTTTAAGAACAAAATTATGTCCAAAAATGTGGTGGGGTAGCTATTATATACCACAAACACCTGAACATATCCCTCATCATCAACCCCCTTTTCCCATTTTCTACATGGGGTAGGGGTGATCTGTCAACTGTTGCCACCTTTCACTATTCAATGCCACTCTCCTGCCTTCTTTGACACTCATGTCTGACTGTCATAAGTCTTCTCTCACACAATATATCCACCTCTTTACTGAACACCCTAATTTCCACTGGTCTTCTTCCTATCTCCCATACCTTCTTCACCAGTTTGTCTTGTGTTTTTCTGCACATTTTCCCAAACCATTGTAATCTGTTCTCTTTGATCTTTTCTGCAATTGGGAGCTACTTTGGCTTCTGTTCCTTTATACTCATCTGTCACATAGTGTGCATCCAACCAGGTCTGGGAGGGTGGCATAATGAGGTACAAGGTTTGATTCTCACATGGGGTAATCAACTAGGCTTAAAATGGCTCATGAAGGCAGTTAGCCTAATACTAACCCCCCCCCCCCAAAAAAAATGAAATAACCAATTATCTGAGGTACTACTTCATCTCCATGACCTCTAGCTTCCTCAACTACTCTGTCTTTAGTGCTCAGGTTTCTGTACCATACAGTTGTACTGCTTGCACCAATATTTTGTACATCTTACTTTTCAGCTTCTTTGGCATTCTTCTGTCATAGACTATACCTGAGACTCTATGCCAGTTGGCTGCAGCTCCTCTGATTCTAGCTTTGACCTCCTCATTCAGGCTTCGCTTGTTCTCAATCACCCCTTCCAGCTTGAATCTGTCAAACTGTTCCACTATTTTCCCTTCAATCAAAATTCTCAGTCTCTGCTTTCCACATCTGCTGCCATTACAACTGTCTTATCTGTTCTCAGTTTCATCCCATGTGGCTTCAGTTTGGCATTCCACTCCCCTATCCTTTGTAGATGTTCTTGCTTAGAATGTGCCTGTAATGCCACATTGTCTGCCTACAGCAACTTTGCTGATCAGTCCTCTCTGACCTGAACATATCCCTTTATCAGAAAATGCATCCCTCATTCAGTAATATAGAGACTCTTATTACTTTATTCAAGATAAACTCTTATAAGACCATATGTATCACAGCCTTACATATTCCTCTTGGCAATAACACCAGTACAGCAGAGGACATACTAACCTGGGCATCTACTAATATACCCCAAGAAACCATCATCCCTGGGGACCTTAACATAGTCTAGGCCCAAACTGTATATGATACCCCCATTACCCAGTATTAATATTTATGGTTTCTCTCAGCTTATCAATATATAAACAAGATATAACAAGCCTTCTTTTAAGGTCTGTACTCTAGACTGGATTCTCTTAAGTAAACCCAGTAGTGTATATATATATATATATATATATATATATATATATATATATATATATATGACACATTATCTTACCACCTATGTGACCACATGCCAAGTTTTGTGAACAGGTTTGCATGTAATCCTTTAAAACATCACACATACAAGAATGTGCAAAACCTATCCAATTTTAATGTAGACAATTTCATCTCCACTCTCAAGCCATACAACAGGAATATGTTAAAAAATCTTCCTTCAGATGAGGCAACCCTAGAATTTAACAAAATCTTTACTAATATACTGAAAGGACAAGCTTCCGTCAGGAGCAAAACAGTTAAAACTGATCCAGCAACATGTCTATCTAAAAACAGTAGGCAACTAACAGTGCTTAGAAACAAGGCCTGGAAAGCATAGCATGCCAAAAATCCAAATAAAAGCTTCTACAATACAGACAGATCAGAAATAAAACAAAACACAGTATAAGGCATGACAAAACCCTAAACTACTTTAACTTACAGCAAGGCACACCAAAATAATCATAAAACATTCTGTTACTGGTCCAGAATCTACTAAATCCATGCCAAAGTCAATAAAACACTCCCTCCCAAAAAACACTTCATCAACAGCCACCATACCTCTCCACCTCTTAGAGTAAGAAATCTGGACAAATCCATAAATAATGGGGCGGGGGGGGGGCAAAGGCCCAAAAATATTGTTTTTACAAATTTAGAAAGTTGTTAGAATAACAAGTTTTGCATAAGCATGACTTTTCTGAAGGGTATAAAGTCTAAAACTCAAATGTCTGTCATTATTTCATTACTTCAGCCCTGAATGATTTGTCAGTGATTTGCCAGAAACCACAATTTTATGAGAAACAGACCAAAATATGAGGCAAAAATCTAGTCATTCTGTGAAAATCTGTACAGTTGAGAGGTACGAGTCAGCTGCTAATAAGCTTAACAAATACTTCTTTCAAGCTGTAGCCTCACTTACAAAGACAATATAACCATCAAACCAGCCCCCCACCAATAAAACCCCATGGAAGATCACTTCTCACTCAAACCTCTCCCAACTTCCCCCATTAGAAAATGCCTCCTAAACTAAAAACTGCAAGCTCTCCTGCAGACAGCCTTCCTTTTGAATTTCTAAAGATTGCAGCTGAAGCTATGTCATATCCAGTATATGTACTACAGTAATAAACAGATCCATTCTAGAATTTCATGTACCAGCCATTTAAAAGAAGGCAGACATACTTCCTCTTCATAGAAGAAGGACCCTCTGCTAACTACTCCATCTTCAGACCAACTGCCACTCTGTCCCCATTATCTAAAACATTAGAAAAGTATATCCATTGCCAATTAGTGCAATACTTACCATAAACAATCTCCCCTCCCCCCACACAACATGGTTTTATCCCAACTATAGCACCACTACTGCCCTACTTCACTTTGCTGATACCATTAATAAAACAGAAAAAACAGAAACCTATTATCTTCCTTATTCCTAGACCTGTCCAAAGCATTCAACACTGTCCCTCACCATAAACTATTATTAAAACTCTCTTCCTTAGGTCTTACCCTCCTTTCTCTCCTGGTTTAACAGCTACCTGACAAATAGATTCCAAGCAGTTGCATGACAACAAGAATGCTCATCATTCATACCCATTACTGTAGTGGTGCCACAAGGTTGTGTGCTTGGACCCCTCCTATTTAACATATTTATAAATGATCTGCACACTGCTTCCAAGCATGCCAGTCTTGTACAATATGCAGATGACTCCACACCCATCTGCACAGCCTCTAACATAAAACAAATTTCAAGAAACTACTCAAGAATCCTTTACGTTCAAAGACTATTGGCTAGACAACTTGCAACTCCTGCTTAACCCAAAAAAGTAACTACTATGTTTCACCCCAAAAACATTCTCCTAAAGAAAAAAATACTCTTGTCAAAATCACTTACTTAAATAATACACTGATTAAACAGGTTCCTGACATCTGCACTTTCAAACTGTTATTAAAAAAACACCAAAAGCTCTGCCTCTTATATTGAACAACACCCTACTTAACAGACAGAACCAGAGAAACCTTAGTTAAAGTCTACCTCCTTCATACCCACTCCTTATTTATTTATTATTTATTGACATTTGTTGACCTGGAAAGTTCACTAGGTCAGAATAACAAATTTTCAGTGGAGGCCTGGGGAGAAAAGCTACAGTAAGAACTCAAAATTACTACAAAAAAAAAAAAAATCATTATACAGCAGGATAAGATTTACAATAATAAGAACACAGTACAAGGATAAATAACATTCACTAGTGATTAGAAATATACAGAGTACAATGTCATTTTTGCAGATTGAATAAATAACACAGAATTCGTACAGTATAGAAATGAATAACTTGTTGTGGATATTCAATGTAAACAATCACGATTCACAGTATATTATGTACAATATGAAGGAGATTATCCTTTTTGCCTTGTGGAACTTTCCTAAGGAAGAAATATTCCCCCGGATTTACTAAACTTCTGTGCAGGACTAATCTAGTCCTGCATAGAAGCGGCAGTTTAGGAAGAGGACGGCAGCGTGTCATGCATATTAATGAAGGCGCTGGACAAGTGCAGGGGGCATGACTGAGAGCAGAGCTCTCAGAATAAACACGCTCCTGCAAAGTAGAACAGCAGAAACTGTAAATAAATTAGCAAGACCGCTCATAGATGTCCACATATCCCCACCAACAGTCCCCCATGTGTACAACAGAAACAGGACATAAAAATAAAAAGAAGAAGCCCCCTTTATTTTTTTTAAAACCCCGAGTACAGCTAACCGTAGGTGTGCGGTTGTGCCCATCACTTAGCTACGGTTAAAGCAGCTTAAAAGGCTGAAGAGGATAACAAGGAAGAGATATGCAAATGAAGCAGCACAGCAATAGTGTAGTGGTCAGAGCATCTGCCTAACTAGCAGGCATTCCCACTGCAGCACATACCATTTTCTATGTGAAATCTGTATATGAAGAACAGCTGTATAAACTACTAAATAACATTTAAATGTGAACCGGAGTACTGCATTAAATGCACATGTGAAGTGTCAGTGTCATAATGAATAAGGCACTAATAAGCAGGTTTAAGCACAAATAAGCAGTAGTAAGCATATATAAGCACTAGTAAGCGTATTTAAGTTAGTTTGCATGGGGTAAGCATTGCCTACACAGATTAAGCAAAGTAGAAGATAACTGATTGTAAGAAACTGTACCCAGAGGTTAGCAGTGCTTACTGTCATGCAAACCCGTGCAAACCCACTTACAACTGCTTTAAAGTGCCTTAATCACTCTGTACCCAATGGCTCGTGTTCTGGCCAGCAACAAAATAAACAGCTACTGCACAGCTTAAACTCAGGACCCTGTACACCACAGTCATAGTAGTTAACCACTAAGCCATCATAGCAATTCATATAAATGAGGTATCAGCAAACTAATCCTCACCACAGAAAAATCAAACCAAACATGTGAAGTGAATCTATGTACAGAGTGATGTTGTATAACCTGCCACAGAACATCATAAATATGTAAACTGGAGTAGTGCAGTAAGCATAGATTTGAGGTATTATTGAGATAAAGTGTAGAAGTCCCCAGGTCCCCATACAGTGTATGTACTCATGAATCACAGATACCAGACACATATATAACTTGTAATGAAGAATAAATCACTGCCAAATGACAAATATAGTGCTAATTAACTATTAAGTAATGCTAACCGCAGTACAGCTCAATTAGTAAATGTAAGGATTGTGTAGGGGGGGGGGCAATTCAATCTGCCTAGTGGTATACCTCTTTAAGCAGTGCCAACCTTATGTAAGCAGGTTTGCCCATAGCGTAGCCTTTTCAAAACTGGCCAATCACAGGAAAGTGTGGGAAATTGGCTATATTTAAACCACACAGGCGGGAATACTTCTCATAACTGGTTGTAGCTTCCTACTGCAGGTAGAATGGCTGGTGTGGGTGAAGGTACTCAATTTAGAGCTCAGCACTGGGGCATCCAGGAGGCAAAATTCATGGTATGGCTCCTGGTAAAACACCATGAGCAGAGATTACTGCAGGGCCAGTACCAGGGCTCGCAGTATAAAACGCAGGCCTGGGACAGACTCGCCCGTGACATCACCATTGCCACAGGTATCCCCCGGACTGGTGAGCAGGTCAAGCACCACCATGCTGACCTGAAATGGTGGAGGGGGATGTACTTAAACAGTGGATCCAGGAGTCTAGGCAGATGCCCAATGCCCCAGTACTGAGTAAGTACTCATTCTACTAAGTGGTAAATAATTGCCTAGCTTGTGTATACTATGGATAGGTATGGCTAAATATCACTGTATTTCTCTGACAGCTGCAGATGAGCGGGCTATGAACCAGCAAGCCCATGATGCTAGGTTGCAAAGGCTGCATCACGAGGCAGGTTAGTAATTAGTCTGCATGTACTGTCATAACAAATAAATATAAGAGCCTTAGAAAGTGTTGTACCAGTAGAAATAAATGTGTAATAGTCTGTGAATAAAGGTATAACCCCTGGAGTGCTTCTGTTTACTCTTCTTTCATATGTTAGCAAACTGTTGCATACTATAAATAGTACTGTTGTATTTTAAGCAGGATCACCCACACTGTGGTATGCAGATAAAATGTGTATGAAGTCCTGCATAACAATGTTGGAAGTGCCAAGAGGTCAATCATATTGTACAAGTGACAGAGACTTAGATAGAAAACATTTGAAAGCTTTCCATCCGTTTCCTGATAGCACAGTGTACTGTGATGTTAGCTATAACTTTTTGTCACACACAGCAGGGGTTTGAAACCTGGGAGTGCTACTAAGTTGTATGCATAATCATACCCCACAACTGTACAGATTGTGTTACAATGTTCAGATAGAAAGCTGTATGCATAATTATACACAACTGAACAGAATTTTCTAGAATGTTCAGATTGAAAGTTGTATGCATATTCATACCCCACAACTGTTCCAATCTGTCCAGCATGTCCAGATAAATGGCCCATATCACCAGCCTGGTAACTTGTTCCCCTGAAAAATCAGTGTGATGATCCAAGAAATGTTGGCAGCCGTTAATGACACATAATTGATAGTTAAATGTGTCAATAGTCGCAGAATGTATATGAAAACAAACCTGTCATTCTAGCACTTCACCCAAAGTGTATGACAGCAATTCTCAACATATGTTGCATTAACACCTGCATCTCGTCACGCCTGTATGTAAGACACAGGTCACGTATATAATAATCTATAAACATACCAGTGTACAATATAAGGCCATTGGGTAGTGTAATAATGCATGTAAGGGAAAGATCACTGCAGTGAACAAGAATGTTGCGAAAACTACAAGGATATATTAGTTGTTAATTGAACTCTCTCACCCCTACCATCTGTGCAAAATAACCCAATGACACTCCTCAACTGGTATGTGTATACTCCAAATGTTTGTTGGGACATATGTACTAATGGTTTATAAATATTCACATTTATTTCTATCCATGTGCCATGTTAAAATACACCCATATTGGTGACCTGTTGCCATCAATGAAACCTGCATGGTCTTGTAATGGCCACTGTTGTTCCATATATGCATGTGTTCTACTTGCTCTACAACTGTGTTAAATCTGGTGTTTTGGGTTAATGGGAATACCTATGCATGCTGTTATAACTAATCCTGAATGCTGTTGACTGTTACTAACCCATATCTGTCATAAACCTGCTACAACATAGCTCGTGTGGGAAGGCCGCTCCCAGCGGACCCACCTGTCCCACCTCAGCTGGCCATGGCACCGGGCACCAGCACATCTGGAGCCCAGCCTGGGACCTCCTCCTCCTCCATGTGCCCTGCGCCACCTTCAGGTGGAACTGCTGCAGGGGATGGGGCTCACCCCCCCCTCAGAGCGGGCATTTAGGGGAACCTGTCACCTGTCAACATGTCCAGGCCGTGGTGCATAGGGAGCTCAATCTGGAGTTTTGAGACTGGCTACACCAGCTTGAGGGCCGAGTGGTGCAACTAATGGGTGAGCCTGCCCCTCCAGACAGCCCCCAGCACAGCCACCTTTGGGGCCGTGAAGGTGCAGTGGTGACTGCCCATGGGTTGGGACCTCAGTCCCACTGTTTCCATTTGGGGGCTCATGGGCTTGCGACTTCCAAAACCCCTCTCCATCCAAGGTGTTTACCCCCTCACATGTGTCATATACCACCCCTGTATGTGTCTTGTTTGTCTTGTCTGTTAACCTACCCAACCTACCTCTCCAAATATACCTACTACCCCTCCCCATAATCCCACTCTCACCTGAAAAAAAGGGCAATCTGTTCCCACAAAAAAATCATGCCCCATACATAGCTGTCCATTTCGCACACATGTCCACTGGACACATGTAATCTGGTCTAACTGGCTTCACAACAAATTTATGTTGCCCTCACCCCTCTCTCAGGGGTTTGAGGGTCGAAATCTACCTCCAAATTCAGTGTATATGCACAGTTGTTGCTGTAGAAGAAATGGGCAGGTATGGACCTTTCCTACACCCTTCCTGCACATGCCTAGCTATTTCCCCTACTGTCTTTCCCTCTTTGTGCCCCTTTTTTCACCACTTTCCTATCAACCCCTTTTTCTTTTGCACCATTATCTATTCTGATTGTGTTGTGTTTTATGTGCCACATGGCTGATGGGTGTAGTGGTGTCAGCAGGCCTTCTACAGTGGACACCAGTAAGTGTAGTGGGTGGTACACATAACATGGCTGGGAACAACACACAGAGCCTTTGGTTTGGATGCAGTACAGATACAAGACTGTACACATGGAGGTATGTCCCCATGCAGATAACAGATCTGTTGCCCATGTAATCTCACCAAGACAGGATAGGCACAACCACAAATTGCTATATATGCAGTCTGCAATGTGGATGACATTGAACATGCTAACAGCAGGGTGTATGTCCCTTTTCCCACTCTACTGTGATCCTCACCTCAGTAACATGAGTGTGTCAATGCCAGTGGCATAGCCCTACCCTTAGGAGGGTGAGAGCGCTCAACTACTGTAAATAGTGTAAACAACAACAAACAACCTGATAACATACACTGTATAGTATTACAGACAGCTATGTGGGGGGATAGACGCAACAGTAACTGCAATGATGGCGGATGTGTCCACAACAGCCACACCCAGTGAGTTATAGCAACCCCATTAGTACTGCACACCTCTACAGTGTGGAGGAGGGCATTAACACATCTATGACCTGTGAAGGACTGTATGTCCACAGGATGACACCTTTGGAATGCTGGCATTTGCCAAGCAGTCCTGGTGGAGACATATTCTGTGAATGGAGGTAGATCCCTTAACATCTACACACATTCCTACATGTGGGATGGTGTACAAAAGCCTGCTATAATCTACATAGGCATTGTGTGCCTCCTAACCCTCATCTACACCTGTCATGATAGTGTCAAGGAGGTATACCAGGTTCAGGTTGTATTCTCTGCTTTTGACAAGTCCAACATTGGCGGGGTCCCATGTGTTAAGATTACCAGTGACATTGACCGTGGGTTCATTGTTGATATGTTCCATGTCCCTGCAGACCAGGGCCATCAGGCTACTGAGTGGTAGTTCCCAGCTGACATGGTGGATTTGTGGTCATCCTTGCCAACATTGGTGAATCTATTGTCAGGTGTAGGCCTGTTGGATCATATGAGGAATCCCAGCTGCTTACTGAACATGCCCAGGTGGTTCCCCCAATCATGACACTTCCCTTGACTGTACTGCATGATATGTTAGTAATGCCAGCCAGACATCCTACAGGTGGGATGGAGTACTGTTAACATGAACTGCCCTTGTTGTGTAGGGTCCTGGTTATGGGATCTGCTAAGGTTTGTAGTGTATTGCAGGCCAGATGTGTTTGGCTGTTGGGGGGATACCTTTCCATGCCAGATGTATGTTGTTTGGGTCTCTCAAACCCATCAATGGTGCATGTGGACATATATGTTGTGGTTATGCTCCCAATTTCATCTACAGATGTATGTCCATATATACCTATATAGATATATATGTGTTTACCTTTGAAAAGGAGACAATCATTTCTTTGAACGGCCCTTTCTGCAAACTAAAAGGACCAAACCATCATTTCTAATTGCACCACAGTTCAAAACTCAGCAAATCTAAAAGCAGCTTTGCTGATTCTCTAACTACAATTTGGAATACATATCATAATGCCAGGGGAAAGCCCCCCTGAACCCCCCATCTGGGGGGCTGGGCCCCCCACAACCCCCCTACTTTGATATACTAACTCCGAGTTTGCACTACAGTGGGGAAAGGCAAATTTACCCCATCCCCACTATAGTGCCATCCGCACCCAAATTACCGAATCTGCAATGAGCAAATCCATAGTGACATTTGCTCATTGCACATTCAATGCATTTATTGCAAGATTGTGCAATGCTGAAATCATACTTTCGGCCTTCCAGTTTTTGGAGACATGATTTTCTCCCTTTGAAAGGTGAACCATATATATGCTTACATATATGCATTTATAGTGCTGAATATATGTGGACATATAGATGTATACATATATATCTATAGATGTATGCATTTCTACGTATATATGTATATATCGGCATATATATATATATATATGCATATATTTATAAAGCAATATCTACATATATAGATATGTTATATCCATTTAAATATGAATATATATATATATATATATATATATATATATATATATATATATATATATATATATGTATATACATATATATATATATATATATACACACACACACACACACATACATCTACATGGTGGAATAATTTCCCTGTAGTGTTGAATATCTGGGATGGATGATAAGTATGTGAAGACATCATAATTATGCATATCTGCCATGGCTTAGTGGTAAATCACTTTGTGTATGGTGTGTAGGGTCCTGGTTTCAAGCCTTGCAGGAGCTGTTTATTTTGTTGCTGGGCAGAACACAGCCCATTGGATACAGCATGATTAAGGCACTTTAAAGCAGTTGCAAGCGGGATTGCACAGGTTTGCGTGACGGTAAGCACTCTTAACCTCTGCTTATATTTTCATACACTAAGTTAGCTTCTAAATTGTTTAACCTGTGTAGGCAATGCATAGCTCTGCACAAACCTGCGCAAACTTGCTTACAACTGCTTTAAAGTGCCTTAATCACTCTGTATCCAATGGGCCATGTTCTGCCCAGCAACAAAATAAACAGCGTTTGCAAGGCTCAAACCAAGGACCCTGCACATTCTAAGCAAAGTGATGTACCACTAAGCCATAACAGATACACATAAATTCAATGTTTTCAGAAACATATCATCCAGTCCTGTCATGCAACAGTACAGAGAATGCATACCAACACCTAGATGTCTGCGTGTGTAACTATATTAAAATCTAAACAGATGCAACATATCTATATATGTATATATATATATATATATATATATATATATATATATATATATATATATATTTTTTTTTTTTTTTTCTAACTCTATATACATATATATCACTATATATGCACACATATACATGCATATGACTAAATCAACACAAATATATGTCTACATATACACAGCACGTTACATATTTGTATACAGATGTATATCTATGTAGGCATATTTGGACATAGTTATATATTAGTTAGCAGATATATATACCTATATAGGTATATATGGCTTTACATCTGTAGATAGCAATGGCAGATTAACAAATGCACATATGTCCACGTGCACTGTTAATGGGGTTGAGAGGCTCCACACACTATACGTCTTGTACAAATAGGCATCCCCCGACAGCCAAACACATGCACCCTGCAATACACTACCAAGTACAGTCTGCCTCCCATAGGACATGTACCATGTGGAAGCCATCAACATCCCCAGGATACAGATACACAGACACAGATGTACAGATACAGATATACACACACACACAACACACACACACATATATATATATATATATATATATATATATATATATATATATATATATATATATATATACATGTGACTACACATACATGCAGATATATGTACAGTAAGATATATATGTAGAAGGTGCACACAGTATGGAACAGCCACTATGCCTACAGTTAACACCTGAACAACTGAACACTGTGTGGGCCACCCATACAAATGTCAATCGTTGCCTGCAACATATACTCATAGAAAGGTCATAGGAAAGACACCACACACAGGTTTGCAGAAATGTGAATCCTTTAATTGTGTACTATAACAGTTCTATATGCCATGTCATATAGCTGTTCAGATATTGACAACCATATAAACAGAGTACTGCAACTGTGAAACAGTTACACTAATACAGTAGTCTGGATAGGTTCACAACTGTTGCTGTCCAGGCCAAGCCCTTCAAATTGTACAACAGTGAAGACAGATTGGCCCACAGGATACCAAACAATCAACAGTATGTACTGCAGGTGTGTAGTTCAGCAGCCTCTATCTACACTCTGTACAAACTCAGTAGGAGGTAAAGATGTTTTGTGATCAAATGGGTTGTAACTCGTACATAACAAGGCATAACTGACACCATCACGAGCACACTGACAAACAGAACAGTCTGGATGGCAGGAGGCAGTAGGCTTGCAGTACCCCAATTCATGTAAGTAATGTCAATATAGGTGAAGTATATGGTACTGTACATCCAGATACCTTGTGGCAGCTCACCCCTGATAGCCCCACATTTTGTAACAGCCTAGGTCATTTATGCTGCTCCTCACCTAGACTCAATAATACAGGCTCATATACCACTGTTACATACACTGGCCTCTGGAGTACATAAGGACACACATGTATTGTGTAGGTGACACCCACACATATATGGCCCCAGCCCCACTGTATGTGTGGGGGATACAACAGCAGTGGACTAATGGCAGCAATGGCAGTGTGATATACTCACAGCCCAATACAGAACAACCCCCAACAGCATGACATATGTGCAAAGCATGGTATGTAGATGGAGGACAGAGGCTGGAACACAGGCACATATGTGGAACACTGTTGCCATACACTAAGCAAGATGCTGGTGTTACAGGATAGTCTGCAACATACCCTTAGTCAGGGAATTGAGGTTAGAAACAGAAATGGATGTAGCCATGTACTGATAGCACGCAACACACACACACTGCCAGTGTAATATCTGATACAGGACCTGTGTGGTGGATGGACAACACATGATAGGCATACCTCTGTCTAGCAAGAGGATAGGCCCACAGTAGTGAGCTATGCAGACAGACTGCATTCCAAGGTACACTAGTATGTACACACACACACACACACACACACACACACACACTCTGTAACACCAGTACTATGCAAAGCATAACACAACTCTAGTCACAGTCTGTCTGTAGTTCCTGATCCTCCTACAAATATGTGGCTGCTTTGAGTGTGCAGGCTCTCCTATCAGAGGTATTGCTACCTGCTGTCTGTAACACTGATGCTCACACACAGGAAGGATGTCCATCACACAGGAAATGTAAAGGGACCACAGCCACATGCTTTAGGGATTTATAGTGGGTGGTTGCCATGACAGTGGTAATTGAAAGTAGTACACATGTGTAATCATATATATATGGCTATCTGGATAAGTATATGTACATATATTTCCACCATATGTCCTGGACATGGGGTGTAGCCCTACCCCAGCCCCTATAGTCCCAAAGCCGTAGTGCAAGGGGATGTCAGGTATGTATAGCAGGTATATTACTAGACTATTGCTACTGTCATTGGGATTGTCTTCACAGACATGGTGTGTGTGGAAGGTGACATCTGCTTGTAACATGTGTGCCATTGGCTACTGACAGACATCCTAAGGAAATCATTGTAAAGTACCACCGCTAGCATGTAATGCCCCTGTGGAGTGCAGCAGAGATATTGGCCAATATATGTGGAACTTTGGACACACCCTGTATAGTCCAGAGGTATACACATAATCCCTTACTGCACAACATGTGTACCAGGCCTGACAATATGGATGTAGGCAGCCATGTAGATGGGGTATAACACATAATGACTGGTATACATTTGCCACCATAGGTTTTGTATTCACACACTGCTGTCTGGCCTGAGACATAATGAGTGATGGTACAGGGGTGCCAGGGACACATACTACCCACTAGATATTGACATACATCTGTACAGCATCCCACTGCTCTGTCTGACATATATGACTTTTAAGGGAGGCCTGGCAGCAGTACATCTGGCAAGTATCTGCACATGACATCTCACTGGGTAAGTACACTAAGCTGCTAGGCATGTAACAATGCACTGTGCAGACTACAGGCAGACTGGCTCAACACTGACCTACATCTCGTATGGGGGAATGCACATGTCACTGCATATATAGCAGGCTCAACAGTCATGTCACAGCACAGGGTAAGATGCACCTGTGTGAAAGTGCATAACCACAACCTATGTGAACACAGCCACATATGGTAAGCTACTATAATATTACAATATACGGACTATCTGTTCTACACCATCCTCATATGGGCCACTCACAGAATGACCCTACATATACTGGGCTGCTACACAGTTTGGTCTGATGGCTGTCTGTGGTATGGGACATGTGTGTGTATGGCCCTACAAACATCTATGGCAAAATGGTACCATACAGTGGGGCAGCATGTAACATCAGATAGAAGGGGAGCTAGAACAATGACCTCTACCACAGTCTGCACTCAGGCTAAAGTACATATTGACAATACACACACTGCCGACAATCACCATCACTACACAGACCTCAGTACTGTGCAAACATCTACAAAATGTCCAGGTTATGTCATGAAATATAACCCTTACTGTACATGTCATGTGTAGCAATCTGATATATCACTGGCTCGTTATCAGATATGATGACACTATTTATGGTGTACAGCACATATGCACCACTTCATACAGGTCATATGCACAAAGGTTGACAGAGGTGGGGCTGACAGCACATACACAGGGCCAGTATAGACATGTTGCTGTGATAACCTCATAAATTTACCATTGTAACGGGGTTTGTTGCAACATATGTCCTATGAGGGATATGAAGTCAGTAACTGTTCACCATCTACAGACTGCAATCCTCACACTACCCTCTGCATTCCACAGAGAGATGCCCCATGGCTAACACATGAAACAAAAGAAACAACACTGCCCAGTCTGCAGATGACCCTGCAGATGGGGATTCCTCATATACATGGAACCGACATGGCAGGTATTGTGACATGTATGGCAGGCATATCCAGACAAACACTGTTAAACCAACATTACTCCAAATGCAGTATAGCAGCACTTACAGTCTGTAGTCAGGTCAGGCACATCCCCCTCCTGTTTGTTGCCCTCTTTCCACAGTGTATGTTGTTAGAGGTAAATCCCCAATCCATCTGAGATGCTGTTTGCCAAACAACAGATCTAGTTCCTGCTCACAGTGACTGAAAAGGGCCAACACCACCATGATGTTCCTAGGTATTGGAGTGTGTTTCCATGCAATTGGCTATGGGAATGTTACCACAGCTATTCCACATGCAATCAGCTAGGGGAGGGCTGCAATTCGTGCAGAGGCCATCATCTGATCATGAGCATAATTTAAAATACACATGCTGCTGCCTAAGCAAAACAGGTGTGGGTCTCCACATCCACCAGAGAATGAGTGGGGGAGACAGACAGAGGCAAATACATGTCAGGGAGGGGTGGGAGAGTAAAACTGAAACATGTTTGTGTTACACACCTACCAGCACAGGGTATAAAACCCCGACAATTATGTAGTGCTATCACAGTTGAATGCAGTTAATGGATTTGCCACATGGGTTACCTGCTGTGGAGCACTCAGAGCATATATGTGATGTTGAGTGACATCTGCAACAGGGATACAGTAGATATAAAGTAGCTGACATACATGTGCCTGTCTGTATGAACAGGTGACAGCATCAACACAGGCACACTCACACAGGGGTGCACACACATTGACACACTTGGCAGGGCCAGGATTGCAACTCATCATTAGTGGGATTGCCACAACACATCAATGTGCAGGTATCACATGCACCACACAGGTCATATGGAGGTCATATGGGTAAATAATATGAGGAGGTATCAGGCATCAGACAGCATGCTTCAGTATGCCCTGGGGGTTGTAGTGAGTGTGGATGTGGACATACAACACAAACACGAACACACAGGGTGCCAGTTTTGACATGCATGAGTGCATTTCTGCACTGGTGTGTGGTGATCAAATGTGCCAACTGGCTGTACAAGGGTAGGCAATGGATATACCTTGGCATCCAGCCACATGACAATGGTCTGCATTGTGGCTCAGGCCTGTAGTTTCTGAATTTGTCCACACAGGTGGGTATTGCATCCCCTACCCAGTCACCTTGGTGACTATTATGTGTGGCCAATGCTGTGAATCACTTGCCATGTATGTGTTCCTTAGTCCATGACATGGATGGTGTCTGGGATGTGCACACCTCCCGCATGCATGTACAGTGACATGTGGAACTGTACCTGGGGTGTCTGGCCCATGTTGTGAACACAGATTATCATCAGATGTGCCAGTCTTGCCCACCTGTGGCAGGAACTGGTAAGGGGCAGCAGGTTTACCCTGCACCTACATTGATAGTATGCTAACAGCATTCCCTGATGTCAGTGTCATCTGTCCATATAGGGCATGTTGTCAGGCATGGTATGTCCATTGTGAGTCACATGCGAAGGCACCACAGGTGGTGCAGGTGTCCATTGGAGAACATGGTGGAGGTGCACTGTCTGCATGTACGTGCATATTGGACAGATGGTCAGGGTGACATGCCCTCTGCAGCCCACTGCTATCAATGCATAGTTACTATCAGTGGCCAATATGCAGTGTACTACACACATATTGGCTGTTGCCTAGGCATGTGTGTGCGTATGACACCTGGGTTACATGTGTGCTCTGGGTAATAGTGGGGTTGCTAACTGCGATTATCTAGCCTTGATGTCACATGTATGGATATGGCTTTGCACTCCAGCCTCTCAGCTAATTTACATCTGTTATCCCTGTATGGTTGACATTGTGATAAATAATAGGGCCACCATAAAAGAAATAAGCAAAACCCCCTCCGCATTGCCCACACACTCACCTCTACACAGGATATGAGTTACAAACACACACACCTGTCATGTCTGGGAGTAGAACCCCTACCTAACTAGTTTATTACACTACACAGTTATAGTACACACCACGGACATTACTGGAGTACTTCTTCCCCAAAGGTGTATTTCACAATGAATGACATCGGCAGGATTACCAAACTAGGGCATTTCAACTGCACTGCAAGTGACTAGCCTAAAACGTATTGCTCCTTACACAAACAGTGAGACACACACAAAAAATCCTCAACTAATACGTGTGGTTATAGAACCCCTGATTGAGGTCTATATCACACTATAGCATGGAGCTGTTATAGGACGCACCACAGGGATTACTCGAGAAATCCTTCCCCAAAGGTGTATTTCACAATGAATTACATCAGCAGGATTACCAAACTAGGGCATTTCAACTTTATTGCAAGAGACTAGCCTAAAATGAATTGCTCCCTACACAGACAGTGAGACACACACAAAACATTGACAACCACCATGTGTGGGTATAGAACCCCTGACCAAGACCTTTATCGCACTACAGCATGGAGCAGTTATAGGTCGCACCACAGAAATTACTAAAGTGCATTTCCCCAAAGTTGTATTTCACAATGAATGACATCAGCAGGATTGTCAAAGTAGGACATTTGAAATGTACTGTGAGTGAGTAGTTTATAATGCATTACTAAGAACTTCAAAGTGCTCACAACGAAGGAAGGCAGGAACCACAAATGCTTGTAGAAAACTTTAATAGACCACAAAAATATTCCAAAATGTCCAATATGTCAAGTGCTTTCGCTCGGTCATTACTGAGCTTTGTCAAGATAAAAACTACTAACATTATTCTCCTTAAATAGAAGAAATAGTAAGTCATGTGACTTGTTGATTGAATTATATTAAATCAATTAATCAATCTATGACCTATTTAAACAAAAACTAAAACTAAAACAAAAACTGTAACAAAAAAACTGTCACTCCAAAATCTAGCTTCAACTTGAGTTACTCAATACATAATATCATTTGTAACATGCCTACAAAAATGCTAAAAATATGACTTAAACCAGAAAACTCGTCATTCCTTTGCTACACCAATGTTTTATCGTTTAACATTGTGTAATAAAGAAGTTTATGTACTTGAACAATCATTCAAATAGATATTAATATAAAAAGTGTAAAAATAATTTCTTTAACACTTTAGAATGTGAAAAACTTGAGTAAATCCTTATAAAGTTACATTAAGTCTATGAATAAAAAGTTTTTGAACCAAGAAGTTTTTTAAAAAACTTTGTTGAAAACATTAAAAAGCATTTTTAAAATGCAGAAAGGTTAAATAAAAAATGGAAAAAATGTGGGAAATATATAAAAAGATGTGTGTATTCGTACCTAATTATAAACGGGCCATTCTCAACTTTAGAACACTACTCAAGTTAATACTATCATTGAGACCAGGAAATTTGGCAGCATCTAATTTAAGCTGCCAAAGAAGTTCTTTGTATTCTAGCCTGGTCTCCCAGTCCCCTCCCCTGTTGTCTGCCATAACCTGCTCTAAAACAATAAATTTAAGTTCCATATTCTGACACAAGGTGGAATGCTTGTAAAAAGCATTGGATTCTTTCTTTTTGGAGACGTCATATAAGTGTTCGTAGATCCTCCTTCTCAAGGTTCTTTCTGTTTTTCCTATGTAAAAACTGTGACATTTTGTACAGAAACCTAGATAAACTATACTTTTCATTCCACAACTGGAATAACAGTTAGCTTGAAAGAGGAACTTCCTTGATGGAATAAAAAGTGAATGACTATTAATAATAAAGGTACATTGTTTACACATCCCACATTTAAATGTACCTTTTCTGCAGTTAGTCTTAAGTATTCTAGATGGTTGTTTCTTTTCAAATAATTCTTTCATGTTTGTATCTCTTCGTCTAACAAAATTAGGGTGTTCAGGGACTATGTTTCTTAATTCATCATGTAGCGTGAGGACTGGCCAATACTTTAAAATCACATCTTCAATTTGATTAGAATTATTGGAAAAAGTGTAAATATAATTATTCTGATATTCAATCTGCTGGTCAGTGTTGCTGCTAGCAGTGTGAGTGTCCTTTGTTCCTAAAAGAGGAGGATATTTACTCTCTCTGTTATTGGTGACTTCTTTAACTAATGTGTCAACCAATAAAGCAGGGTAACCTCTTTCAAGAAACAAACCCTTTAGAAAACGTACTTCATCTAAATAATACTCAGTCGTACTAGACATTTTTGAGGCCCGGATAAGTTGTTCTTTAACAATGCCTTTCTTCTGATAGAAAGGGTGGCCACTATCAAAATGTAAGTATGAGTTAGAAAAAGTGGGTTTTCTATACAATTTGGACGCAAACCCATGGTTTGGAATATTCTTCAGAAGAGTAACGTCCAGATAATTCAACTCATCTCTGCTAACTGTATATGTAAAAGCCAAAAAAGAGGTTGAATTTATGTAATTAAAGAAATCATAAAAATTGGACTCAGTTCCACTCCATAATAAACAGATATCGTCCAAATACCTGGTATAGTGCTTTATGTAATCAACCCATCTAGTTGAAAAAATGAAAGTTTGTTCCCATTTATGGAGCACTATATTAGCATAAAGGGAAGCACAAGGAGCACCCATCGCTACCCCTTTCTTTTGTTTATAAATGTCTCCATTAAAATAAAGGAATGATTGTTCAAGTACATAAACTTCTTTATTACACAATGTTAAACTATAAAGCATTGGTGTAGCGAGGGAATGACGAGTTTTCTGGTTTAAGTCACATTTTAGCATTTTTGTAGGCATGTTACAAATGATATTATGCATTGAGTAACTCAAGTTGAAGCTAGATTTTGGAAAGTGACAGTGTTTTTGTTACAGTTTTTGTTTTAGTTTTAGTTTTTATTTAAATAGGTCATAGATTGATTAATTGATTTAATATAATTCAATCAACAAGTCACATGACTTACTATTTCTTCTATTTAAGTAGAATAATGTTAGTAGTTTTTATCTTGACAAAGCTCGGTAATGACCGAGCGAAAGCGCTTGACATATTGGACATTTTGGAATATTTTTTGTGGTCTATTAAAGTTTTCTACAAGCATTTGTGGTTCCTGCCTTCCTTCGTTGTGAGCACTTTGAAGTTCTTAGCTTTCGTGTCCTCTTTTTTTTGGTGTTCTGAGTCTAATTTTTGTTCATGGCGGAAGAAGTGGACCAGATGGACTTTGCTGATACTCCACAGCTTTTAAAAAATTCTGATGAAGATAAACCGGTCACTCGTTCCGAGTTTAACCAGATTTTATGTTTACTAACGCAACTCACTAAAGTCCTGAATAGTAACAAGGGCAAATGCTCTTTAATGTTACCAGGCAACCAACAACAACACGCCCTTGAACAGAGGAAGAGGCGTACACCTAACAAGACGTTGAACCTAGGCAGCAGTTTCCGGCTAGGATCCATGGATGAACCGACAACCAGCAAAGGTACTGATGGCGGTTCCCCTAACAGAGTTGTACAGCAAGCGAGTGGAATAAGTGAACTGGATGGTCGGCACAACGATTTTGATTTTAACGCATGGGCTGAACAGCAATTCTGGTATAAACAAGGTACTGTGACTGTTAACAACCAATCTGACATTGAGCATGATTTCAATGAACTAAGAGACAAACGTTATACATACAAGGCCAATCAATTAGAAATAGATTATTTGAAAGAATGCATTAATGTGAAACGAGTCCCAAAAGGTTTAAGATGTTATAAGTTCCCTAACAATGTCCAGCTGGGAACTATATATTACAATAAACTGTGTGATATTTTTAACAGAACTGGGATTGAAATTTTAGAAGTAATGATAGAAGAATATGAGGCGAAGGCCAGTATTCTTCTGAAGGAATTAAATGTGTTAAATGAAACGCTTGTTAATGACATTAACTTTTTATCTGTTAAGAAAAATTATGACAGCATATTCCATGAAGTGGATCAGTTTTGTATGAAAATTTTGAACTGAAAAATTAACAAACTTGAGAGGGACCTCAACGAATACAGAGAAGGAATAGCATACCCGCTTCCTGTAAGGGCTAGATTGGGTAACAATTCAAACAATAAAATTACCTATCAGGTTAACACACCTATCAACAACACGGCAGTAACGCCTGCAGAACTCCCTAGAAGGAGTGAAAGGTTGGCAGAGAAAGGAAAGAAAAATCCCCAGCAGGATTTTCAATTTCCCCCAGACAGACTCAACGGTTTCCAGCAGATGAGGTGGAACAAAGTTCACAAATGAATGAATATGATGAATTAGCTAGTAGTAGCCCCTTAACAACAGACTACTGTGTACAAGACTCCAATGTCGAATACACGGTTAGCAAAGAGAACAATTTTATTATTTATAATTTTACTGAGATAGAAATGAAACAAGAATTTTTTAATCTGTTTACTAGAGGGTTACATTTTGTTCCTTTGCGCTCTTTTAATTTAGCGAATGCTCTGGTAGATCTCAAACTGTTTGTCAGGCAACTCAACCTGACACTTTATTTTAAGGGGCAACACTTTAATAACAGTCCATTTTCTAGAACTAGCACATTTAATCCCACCACACACCCTTCACTGAAAGTGTTTGAAGAACTGGTCGAAAAAGATATAAGAAAGGCTAATACCATGAAGTTAGACACCTTACCTCAGAATATTAGCCTTGAAGAAACTGACTTAATGCACTTCCTTAGAAATGAGGGCTGCAGGGTTACGAAGCCTGATAAAGGGGGTGGGGTAGTTTTAATGTACACTACAGATTATGAAGCTCGTATACATTGTATGTTGCAAGATTCGGACCAATACGAACTGGTTTCTAAGAATGAGATGCATTTAGCTTATTCAAAGATTAATTTCTTACTCATGGACCACTTATTACAAGGGGCCATTAACGAGAAGTTATATAATCACCTCCATGTAGCCAAGCCTAAGATTCCAGTAATTTTTGGCATCCCCAAAACACATAAAGGCCTAGACCCACTGAAATTTAGGCCTATTGTTTCTGGGGCGGGGGGCATTACAGAACCCTTAGGTAAATTCATTGATCGAGTGCTAAAAAACTTTGTTACATCTTTGAAATATGTTTGCAAAGATTCATGGGACTTCCTGAAAGGTATTAAACCTCAGTTATTTCATTCTGAACTTTTAATGATTACTATAGACATAGTGGAGTTATTTCCCAGTATTCCTCACTCCACAGGTCTAGATTGGTTTAATGAGATATTAGTTAATGAGGCTGGTCTTAGTGCTAATGTCACCAATCTAATAGTAGAATTTATGGAGATAGTTTTAGAAAATAATTTCATTTATTTTAATGGAGACATTTATAAACAAAAGAAAGGGGTAGCGATGGGTGCTCCTTGTGCTTCCCTTTATGCTAATATAGTGCTCCATAAATGGGAACAAACTTTCATTTTTTCAACTAGATGGGTTGATTACATAAAGCACTATACCAGGTATTTGGACGATATCTGTTTATTATGGAGTGGAACTGAGTCTGATTTTTATGATTTCTTTAATTACATAAATTCAACCTCTTTTTTGGCTTTTACATATACAGTTAGCAGAGATGAGTTGAATTATCTGGACGTTACTCTTCTGAAGAATATTCCAAACCATGGGTTTGCATCCAAATTGTATAGAAAACCCACTTTTTCTAACTCATACTTACATTTTGATAGTGGCCACCCTTTCTATCAGAAGAAAGGCATTGTTAAAGGACAACTTATCCGGGCCTCAAGAATGTCTAGTACGACTGAGTACTATTTAGATGAAGTACGTTTTCTAAAGGGTTTGTTTCTTGAAAGAGGTTACCCTGCTTTATTGGTTGACACATTAGTTAAAGAAGTCACCAATAACAGAGAGAGTAAATATCCTCCTCTTTTAGGAACAAAGGACACTCACACTGCTAGCAGCAACACTGACCAGCAGATTGAATATCAGAATAATTATATTTACACTTTTTCCAATAATTCTAATCAAATTGAAGATGTGATTTTAAAGTATTGGCCAGTCCTCACGCTACATGATGAATTAAGAAACATAGTCCCTGAACACCCTAATTTTGTTAGACGAAGAGATACAAACATGAAAGAATTATTTGAAAAGAAACAACCATCTAGAATACTTAAGACTAACTGCAGAAAAGGTACATTTAAATGTGGGATGTGTAAACAATGTACCTTTATTATTAATAGTCATTCACTTTTTATTCCATCGAGGAAGTTCCTCTTTCAAGCTAACTGTTATTCCAATTGTGGAACGAAAAGTATAGTTTATCTAGGTTTCTGTGCAAAATGTCACAGTTTTTACATAGAAAAAACAGAAAGAACCTTGAGAAGGAGGATCTACGAACACTTATATGACGTCTCCAAAAAGAAAGAATCCAATGCTTTTTACAAGCATTCCACCTTCTGTTAGAATATGGAACTTAAATTTATTGTTTTAGAGCAGGTTATGGCAGACAACAGGGGAGGGGACTGGGAGACCAGGCTAGAATACAAAGAACTTCTTTGGCAGCTTAAATTAGATGCTGCCAAATTTCCTGGTCTCAATGATAGTATTAACTTGAGTAGTGTTCTAAAGTTGAGAATGGCCCGTTTATAATTAGGTACGAATACACACATCTTTTTATATATTTCCCACATTTTTTCCATTTTTTATTTAACCTTTCTGCATTTTAAAAATGCTTTTTAATGTTTTCAACAAAGTTTTTTAAAAAACTTCTTGGTTCAAAAACTTTTTATTCATAGACTTAATGTAACTTTATAAGTATTTACTCAAGTTTTTCACATTCTAAATTGTTAAAGAAATTATTTTTACACTTTTTATATTAATATCTATTTGAATGATTGTTCAAGTACATAAACATCTTTATTACACAATGTTAAACTATAAAACGTTGGTGTAGCGAGGGAATGACGAGTTTTCTGGTTTAAGTTACATTTTTAGCATTTTTGTAGGCATGTCACAAATGATATTATGTATTGAGTAACTCAAGTTGAAGCTAGAGTTTGGAAAGTGACAGTTTTTTTGTTACAGTTTTTGTTTTAGTTTTAGTTTTTATTTAAATAGGTCATAGATTGATTAATTGATTTAATATAATTCAATCAACAAGTCACATGACTTACTATTTCTTCTATTTAAGGAGAATAATGTTAGTAGCTTTTATCTTGACAAAGCTCGGTAATGACCGAGCGAAAGCGCTTGACATATTGGAGATTTTGGAATATTTTTTGTGGTCTATTAAAGTTTTCTACAAGCATTTGTGGTTCCTGCCTTCCTTTGTTGTGAGCACTTTGAAGTTCTTAGCTTTCGTGTCCTCTTTTTTTGGTGTTCTGAGTATAATGCATTGCTCCATACACAGACATTGAAACACGCACAAAACATCCAGAACTGCCATGGCTGGAGATGAAACCCTACCACAGTTCTAAATCACACTACAGCAGTATGCAGTACAAAACGTGCTATGGAGGTTCGTAGGTTCATAGGTTCATAGGTTTATACTAGGCTATCTGCCCTAGGGCATTTATAAGCCTAGCCAGAGTGTGTTTGGCTTTCGCCACCCATTTTAAATTAATTTTGCTATGCCCTTTTTCGAGGTTAGTATACTGTGCCTCTGTCTAACAGTGACACTGAAGTGATACCCGGGGTAAACCTACAATCTCCCATCCACTCATCAAGATTCCTCTTGAAGAGAGTCAATGAGGGACTCTGCCTAACCTGGACTGGGATTTTATTCCAGAGTGAAGGGAGCCTCTGGGTTATGAATCTGTCCCTCCAGCATGTCCTATTTATTTCAGTGCTGAGGTTCAAGTCTCTCGAGCTCGTAGCTTGATGGGATTTGGATTTTCTGAGGTGCAGCATGTCCATTAATTCCGGGTTGGACATGGCTTTATAAGTCAGGCACAGATAACCTCTGAGCAGGCAGTATGCCACTGAGGAGAGCTGGAGTTTCTTTAACCGGGCAGCATATGGCATCTGTTTGAGCCCTTTGATCCTCTTGGTGAGGTACTTTTGGGGTCTTTCCAGTTGCTGCAGGTGTCTGGTAAGGTACATCCCAGAAGGGGCATTGTACTCAATTATGGGCCTGATGAGGGATGAGTAAAGAGGCATGATGACCTCCCCTGATCTAGATGTGAATCCCTTCATGATTAGGTGGGCTATATAAAATGTTTTCTAACCACTTTGGCCATGTGGTTGTCAAATGAGAGATTGCTATCAACTTGGGTCCCCAGGTCCCTAATTACTTCTTCTGTACTTAATGGATTGCCACCTATGTGGTAATTTGTGCACTTTGTTTTGCCAAAGGGATGACTATACACTTTTGGCGTTTAGCTTGAGGCCATGGCTCTGGCACCAGTTGTCTGTTTCTATGAGGCCCTTTTGGAGGATGCTTGTGTCGGCTGGAGAGTCGATTATGGTGCCCAGTTTGCACTCATATGCACACTTTGTCAGCCACTGATCCTTCTGTGTTGGCCTGTACCTCCGAGAAATATATACCGAACAAGAGAGGTCCCAGGACTGAGCCTTGTGGGACGCCACTTGTAACTGGTTTGGAGTCTGACATGGCTCCAGCAATTCTAACCATGTGGGTTCTGTCCTTGAGCCAGTTTGCAACCCATCTAGTGACATAGGGGTTTATATTTAAGCTGGTGAGCTTATCTATAATGCCCGAGTGGGATATTGTATCGAAGGCTTTTGCGAGGTCCAGGTAGGCTGTGTGGACCACCTTCCCCTCGTCAATGGCCTTGGTGACTGTTTCAAAGAAATCGACCAGGTTTAAGAGGCAGGATCTGCCCTTAACAAAGCTTTCCCAGAGGTGTATGTCTAGGTGAGTGACATCAGCAGCCTTCTCAAAGTTGAGTATATGAATTGTACGGAGTGTGAGTAGCCTAAACAGCATTGCTCTCTACTCAGTCAGACACACAAACAGTTTCCAAGTCTGGGGTTAGAACACCTACCTAATTACTTTATCACACTACAGCAGTATGCAGTTACAAGACACACTACGGAGATTAATGGGTGATGATTTTCCCAGAGGTGTATTTCTAGGTGAGTGACATCAGCAACCTTGCCAAAGTTGAGTATATGAATGGTACGGAGTGTGAGTAGCCTAAAAAGCATTGCTCTCTACTCAGTCAGACACACACCAGATTCACACACAAACACACAGTTGCCAAGTTTGGGGTTAGAACATTTATCTAACCACTTTATCACACCCCAGCAGTACACAGTTACAGGATGTGCTTCGGAGATTACTGGGCTATGATTTTCCCAGAGGTGTATTTCTAGGTGAGTGACATCAGCAGCCTTGCCAAAGTTGAGTATATGAATTGTACGGAGTGAGTAGCCTAAAAAGCATTTCTCTCTACACAGTCAGACATGCACACAAACACACACTCACACAGTTGCCAAGTCTGGGGTTAGAACTACTACCTAACTAGTTTATCACTACAGCAGTATGCAGTTATAGGACACACTATGGAGATTACTGAGCTACAGCTCTCCCAAAGGTGTATTTCACATTGGATGACCTCAGCAGGCTTGTCATAATACTGCTATGGGGAGGGCGGTGTGTGCATGGGCCATAACCCATTCATTTAGGGGTTGACATGCCACATGTGGGCACACACGGGGTCATATGTCACAGGTACATGCATACAGCTACTAGATGACTACTTCCTTGTACAGTCATGTTGCTCAGCTGACAAAGGCACCACATAGTCTGTCATGCTGAAAGATCCTGGTGGCTAGTATCTGCAGTGAGTGACATCTGCACCTCATGTGTTTGGGGCCCTTTGGTTGTGTGCTGAGTGGGACAGGCCTGGATGGCTCTTTGTCATGGTCACCCTCTTCCACACATCTACCTCTGGCTTATTATAGTGTGTTGTCCTTACATATATGTCTGTATTCCCATCCACTGTGTGTGCAAAGCAGGAGTGGTGCATACTGACATGTGTCTGCACTAAGAACTGCGACTGCCAGATATGTCTGGTCCACTGGTGTTTGCAGACATGACCTTCATGTGTTTAAGTGTGTGAGAATGCCCAGTATGACCTTTCAGTATGTTGTTGACTGACATTGCCTTCATTCCTCTAAGTGTGTGAGCATGCCCATTATGGCCATCTGTATTGCATGTGTGGATCAAGTCCAGGTAGTTTGTACTGCGGTGCTGACCTTTGTGTTGTACACCGACAGGTAGCATGCTGTGTCTGCAGGGTATCCATCGGTCATTTGGCATTGACTGTTGCTACATTCCTACATACCGGGAGGGAGGGGACACCTAACTATTTCTACATTTCTACACAGGCGTAGGGGGTTCACCTGACTGTTACTATAAGTGTACATAGGATGGGGGGGGGGGCACACCTGACACTTGTACACATTTGCTAGGACTGTACTGGTATGTCGGGTACTCCATTTCAGTCTGTAGTCTTACCTATTGTGCTGGCTAAAGACATACCAGTGCACTACAGATCTTAGCTTTCTGACTTCCTAGCCTTCACAACTTACATACAACTGCCTGGCCTGCTGTAGTCTGTGTGTGTAGGCCTGGGGGTGGGATTCCCCATAGGGCTCATTCAGTGGCCACAGTACAGCATTTGTTTGTGTTTGCCTACACCTATCCTTCTGGCTGTAACTGTTGTTGGGTATGTGACCCCCCCCCCAACTGGCATGTGTGAGTCACTTACCTTGTGGGTGTCCCAGTACTGAGGGTGGTGCTGCAGGGCTGCCCATGTCGGATGCACATAGTACACTCCCTATACATGGTTGAGCACAGGTAGTGTCATGTTTGGCATCCCTTTTACTGTATGTGCGAGTCAGAGAGAGGTGTCTTTCCCTGGGTCCCTACTGTGTCAGTGCATGTGCTATGTGTTGCCTCTTTGCCAAGGCCAGGGCATACTGGGCACGCCTTCTTCTGCCTACTGAGGCAGGCTCAGGTTGTTCATCCTTCAAGTCACTTTGTGCCCGTGCAGGCCTTGGCAATAGTGGGGGGCTGTGTGGCCCTGCCCCATGCTGTTCCTGCTGCAGCTGTTTCCGCAGGATCATATTGTGCAGCATGGCATATATGAGGACAATTTGGGTAAATGTAGTTGGTGAGTACTGCAAGGCTCCACCAGATGTGTCCAGGCACCGTAACCGTAACTTGAGCATCCCAAACACACACTCTATTATGATTCGTGTTTGTGTGTGTGCCTCATTATGGAGTTCTTGCTTGGGTGTGTGTGCATTTCTGATGGGTATCATCAGGCATGGCTTCAGTGCGGATCCAGCATCCCCCACTAGGTGATTGTGTGGGATGTCCCCATTGGCAAATATTTGGTACAGCTGCATCAGATGCCAGATGTGGGAATCGTGGTAGCTTCCAGGGCAGCCAGCACACACATTCATTATTATGCCCTGGGCATCGCACATGACCTGGCAGTTGATGGAGGGGAAGCCCTTGCGGTTGATGTAGGCCCTACCCCACTCACCAGGTGGTGCTTTGATGCATTTGTGCATGAAGTCTATTTCACCCACTACCTCAGGGTATTCTGTTATTTGGTGGAAGAGACGCATATTGCTGGCCAACGCCTCACGAGTGATGGGGAAATATACGTGCTCACCGACATGTGCTGACATGGCATCCAGGAACTAGTGGAGTACCCTGGATGCTGATGCCTGTGAAATCCCCACCATATCCCCAGTTGGCCTTTGGAAGGTACCTGTAGCTAGTATTCTTAGGCCTACACATACCTTGGTATCCACTGGGATGGGTTCCCCTCTGTTAGTTCTGTGTGTGAGGCATGGCCAGCACAGCTCAACAATTTGCTGTAAGAGGTCCCTGCCCACCCTATAGCGCTCCACTATCTCCAGCTCATGAAGCCCTTGGTAGGTTACCCTGGGTATGTACACTCTTCTCCATCTCCTCACTGTGGGTTGCTCAGCAGCATTCACTTCCTCACCACCCTCAGCCTCTTGCACATGTTGGTTTATGATAGCAAAAGCAGCCAACATTTTTTCTCTTGCTTTCATTTTGTAAAATTTTCCTGTTCATATACACCAGTGGTGCAGAGGTTTTGGGAAAAACAAGGGGAAAGGTGTTTGCATAGTTTATAGTGGTATGCTGGGCTGGGCTGGTCTGCTGCCTGCGTAATTGGCTGATTCTGATACATTTCACCTGTCAGCTAAGCTAGTTCTCCTTGATTACCTTCCTACTGCTGTTTTCCCTTCCCATTGCCTCCCTGTTTAAGCCTGTGTGCGCGCTGCACAAACAGAGTGCTCAAATGTGCACAGAGCTGCTATCTCCTGGTTTAACTTCTTTTTTCTTCCTGTAAAACCTGGTGTGCGGCGCGCACACCCGCTTACACTTTGTAAAGAGTGCTAGGCAAGTTTAGACACACCCCTAGCTTAGCTGTGCTATACTAGGAGCAAACCTGAGCCACAGGGCTCCAGTCCACTTACAGTATGCCTGACACCCCCCCATGATGTCACCTATAACCTAGTCTTGCACCCAGCTATTTATACTCTTACACTCTTGGGACCTGTCTCACACCCTGGGGAAATCTGGGATTCACTATCCTTCCTCTCATTTGCATAGGATTGCCTGCTAATGCATAGTTACATGTCCAACACTGAGCCTCCCCCTTAGCAACCATTACTCACTGGCCAGGTTGTCTTCTGCCTGCCATTGACTTGCGTGGCAGAATACTGCTTTTAGTTAGAATGCTTATTTTAGGTTTATTTTATTATTTTCCCCCCGATCCCACTTCCCTTTGCTTAAACAGCCGAGATCAGTGAAAAAAAAAATAAAAGTTTTTTTTTTATTTTTTAAACAGTTTGCAATGCCAATGGCCTTCTACTTAGTCATTGGCATGCTTCCTCAATAATATGCAGCCTTTATTTGGAGCTGTCATAGCTCAGTTTTTTAGTTTGCAGAACTGTACTCGGTTACTAACTGAGTATATTTCTGCAGACTGCACTCATCCTGCACTGCCAGCTGCCAGCTTTCTGGATCACAAATTACCCTCATTTGCATGGTTTACACCTGCAAATGAGGGTAATTTGCATACAGGAGCCTGGTCCATGCAGGATTAGCCTAAGAGTTCAAGTGCACATCCCGGGAGCTCGTTCCTGGATCGCACGTTGGCCATATTGCCGAAAATAGCTCTTAGACTAATCCTGCATGTAATAAAGGGCTTCGTAAATCTGGGGGATTGATTAATATTCTTTGAAATAAAGTCAAAGAAGTACAGTTTGTTTGCTAATATTTAAGTATAATCTAGTAAAGGGGTATTCTAATCAGTAAACTCATTGGTGTTGGTTTATGGTGGTCTGGAGTTCTGAACACAAGGACAGATGTGATTGTTAAGAAAGTGATTTTTTAGGGAGACTTTGAAGGTTTTTATAGACTCAATATGTGTTATGGAGGGGGTAGAGCATTCCATAGCTTTGCAATGGAGTAAGAATATAAGCTTTGATCAGCTCTCTTATTGGGTTTGTAAGAAGCTGTTTATTAGCAGTGGGAAGATTTTGTGTTGGGATGTAGGATTGTAAAATACAATGGAATGATGGGTAGTTATTTGGGTTGTATATTAATTTATGAGCAAGAGTTAATTGAGTGCATTGGAGGTATTGTGGGAATTCTAACCATTTCAATTTGTTAATGGCGTGACAGTGGTGAGTGTGGTTTTGCAGTCCAGAGGCAAATTTTGCAGTTTTATAATACCATGATTGCAGTTTATTGTTTAAAGATGTGTAAAGGTTGGTACAGATGGGGAACCATAAAAGAGTGAGGGAAGTAGGAGGGAATTTGCCATTTTTTTGTGGGTTTATCCATGTACAGTTTATGTCTATATAGTTTACCTGCTTTTAGGATTGTGTTAAGAATGTGTTGTTCCAATGATAGTTTGTCATCTATAGTAATGCTCAGAAGTTTAACTGTTTTCACTACTTCAATTTCAGTATTATTTAGGGAGTAGCTTTTGAATTCCTGTGGGGGTGGTTTGGATGAGAATGTTAGTAGTTTGGATTTTTTGGGATTTAGTAGTAGTTGAGCTTTGTTTAACTGTGTTTTTATATTTGAGAAGGTGTTTTGTGTTATTTTGGGGATATCTGGGAAGTTGCTGGCCAAGGATATAATGGTAGAATCGTCAGCGTACTGGATGAGAGTACTATGTAGGGAGACAGTATGGGGATTATTTATAAATACATTAAAAAGTAAAAGTCCAAGAATGGAGCCCTGGGGATTCCTATTTTATTAACCGGATAACTAGACTGATCGCTTTGCCATCTGACAGATTGTTGTCTATCATTCAGGTAGCTACTGAACCAGGTAATTGTATGTTCAGTACATCCTAATATTTCTAATTGTTGGATTAGTTTAGTATGTGATACAGTGTTGAAAGCTTTGGATAGCTCTAATAAAACTACTGATGTCAGTATAGATAAAAGATAAGCAAAACAATCCAAGCAGTCCCAGTGAATGAACGCAAGTTTATTTTTAATCCACAACCGTTTTCGTTACTGTGCAACAGTAACTTCATCAGAAAACCAGTTTGCTGTATACGCTAAACTTTTAAATAGTAAGTGGCGCCAAAATAGAACCTAGACATTTCACAGTAGCATCATACTAATTAAAATATATTCACATTTGCCAGTTAAAGTGCTACAGCAGTATTTTTAGTTGTATTCAATAAAATACTTTTTAGTTAGTTTATTAAAACCTTTAATAAAAAGTTTTATTCTTATTAAAACAGTCAAACACTATATTAAATGTTAATCAGAAATTTTATAGTGTTGTTAGTTCATTTTGTATAAATCAAAATTTACCTTTGTGCCTTCATATCACAATGTTAAAAGGCAAGTCATATAAAAGACCATCTGTGCTAGTAAGCCCAAAGGTTGTTTAGAAACATTGTGATATTCCATCTCATGTTCCTCTATTGTATAAGTCTCAAAGTGTTATTAGTTGGTCATCAGTTAAAGGTCTTCAGTTAAAAGTATTTTATGTTAAAAATATTTTTTCGTAAATAAAAAATCTAAAAAATCTACCTCTGTGTGCTTCTCAATTTCAGCACACAGGTAATATTACAATTTTCATTGAGACCATGTACCGAAAACGCATCCAAAGTCAGTTGCCACTCCAACTCTCGGACCTCAAGTTTTATAGAGAAGGGACCACCTCTAATGTCAAAAGGAATATGGTCAATAGCTAAAAAGTGAAAACTATGCCCCGGGTAAACCCTTATATGTTTAGCCAAAGCATTATCTTCTTTATTCTTCCTAATGGCATAAGTGTGCTCATAAAGTCTTTCCCGTAGTTTGCGGTCAGTCTTTCCTACGTAAAAAGCTGGGCAACAATCACAGGTTGCTAAATACACTATAGATTTAGACTCACAGTTAAATCTATGGTTAATGTAGTATTTCTTATCTCTAATTACAAAAGAATTGGCAGGTCTTATATGGTTACACTGTCTACATGTACCGCAAGGATATGTTCCTTTTAATTTCGAAAAGGTAGGAAAGTCATTTCTCCTTTCCAATAATGACTTAAGGTTACTCCCTTTTTTATATACAAATTTAGGAAAGGACCCTAGTTTTTCCTCCAGTTTGAAATTTCCTTTAATAAGTTGCCAATTCTTAATTAAAATAGACTTAATTTGTTCAGAATCAATGTTAAACATAGTGATAAAACTAGTGTTGTATTGTTTGCCTGGGTCAGTAAATATAATACTGCCAAGGTCAAGGGTTGCCGAGTGATTACTACCTGTCTCAATGCAAGTGTCAGTGACTCGAAAAAAAGTTTCTTCACTATTACGAAGCAAAGGGAAATATATTCTATTTTTCCTTTTACATTCGACTTCTTGGTATAAATCGTCAATCAGTGATATTGGATAGTTCCGGTTAATAAACATTTCCTTTAGTAAATGACATTCAGTATCGAATGTTGTATCTGAAGAGCACATTCTCGCAGCCCTAATAAACTGGCCTTTAACAATAGACCGTTTCTGTTTAAATGGGTGTGCACTATTATAGTGCAAAAATGAATTGCAGTATGTAGGTTTCCTGAATATTGTCGACCCATATGAACTATTAACTGTGTCCTTACTTAATTTTACATCAAGGTAGTCAATTTGCTCAGTGTTAAAGTGGTGTGTAAATTTAAAAAATTGTATAGTACAGTTAAAGTATTCAATCATAGAGGTAGCCTCCTCCTCATTTCCACTATATAAGATAAAAATGTCATCAAGGAATCTGGTGTAGTACCTGATTCGGGGTACGGTATCTAAATTGCTAAATACATTTTTCTTCTCCCAATAGGCTACAAATAAGTTTGCTACACTTGCACCACACAGTGAGCCCATTGCTATGCCCTGCTTTTGAAGGTAGTACTCTTTGTTAAAAGTGAAAAAATTAGATGTTAAAATTATATCTAATAACTCTGTAACAAGGTCAATTTCTACCTTGGTAGCCTTTAAGTTCTCTAACATTAATGCCAGCCATTCAACGGCTTCATTATATAGTATTGAAGTGTATAGGTCGACTACATCCACTGTTAAAAAGTTCAGTGTAGGGTCAGATTGTAAGTTATTAATATTATTTAAAAACATCCAGGAGTCTTTACACATTTGTGGAATTAGCTTTAAATATTTCTTCAAAATGTTGTCTACCAGTTTTGTACTTGCATATATCAAACTACCCCGAATGTCTATCAGTGCCCTCATAGGGGAGTTATTCTGATCCTTGTGTACTTTTGGTATTCCGAAGATTACCGGAACTTTTGGAAAGGAGGCATCGATATAATTGTAAGTGTTGATGTCAATTTTCCCTCCAATAAACAGGTCTCTGTAGTAAGCTCTAATTCTACTGTTAACAGTGCTCATTTCATTTAAGGACGACTTAATATAAGCCGGTCCATCTAATACTGTGCTCATTTTTTTATTGTAATCTATAATGTCAAAAATAACTAACCCACCCCCTTTATCAGGTTTTATCACTCTCACTGGGGCACTGCATAGTGTGTGCAAGGACGTTGCCTGGTCTTTTGAAATATTAGACTTAACATGTGTGTTCTTGTGGGTATATGGTTCTGCAATATATCTAATATCGAGCTTGCATATATTTTCAAATAACATTAGTGCAGGATGTAGAGGCGGGTTGAATATACTCAGAGGTTTCAAAACATTTGGTTCAGAAAAATCTACATTATTGAGTAATAATTTCAAATTTAGTTTTCTCACATAACTTTTCAAATCAATTAGTGTTTTAGCTACATTGAACTTCTTACTTGGAACAAATGTATTTCCATATGAAAGTAGTTCTATCAAGTCCGGCTCAATATCAATAGTGGAAAAGTTATAGATTTTAAAGTCACCTTTAGAGTTAATTAGTATATTCAGTGTCAAGCCACCTGTCAAAACATCCTCTATTGTCATCTGCGACAGTTGTTCCAATTCTTGTTCTTCAGTTTGCGTGAATTCCGAGCTCCTAAAAAATTATTACTTTTATTATTAGGAGCCATTTGAGAGTTATATCCTGTAGGTTTACCTTGTTGGCCAAAATGTACGTCTGAGTTTGCCCGAAGTTTGTCACTCCGTCTTAATTCTTCTACAGGTGTCTCGTCAAGTTGTTCACTATTTATATTATTCACCATAGCATTGGAACCTAGTGAAGACTGTAGTATTTGGTCAGGTATATTATGTGTAGTTTCAGAACATGCAGTAACCTTAAACCCTATTGAACTAAGTTGTAGTTTGGGATAATCAGTACCTGAATTGTATGCCTTTCTATCACGTTCAAGTTTCTTTGTTTTATTAAGTTTCAATTTTTCAACAAGAGCATCAATACTAGTAAAAATACAACTATAGTCGTATTTATATCTAATAAAGTCCAAGTCACTTTTTATCGAGTTGTCCAAGTCGTTCACTTCGGTAGTCATCAAGTCAATATTCAAGGAGTAATGTTTAATCATCAGTTCTAACAATTGTGCTCCCTGTTGGTCAAACAAGGTAGTTAAATCTTTGTAGAAAGCAGAGTCTGGAAGTAAGCCAGTGGGAAAAAAGTTGCACCTAAGTCCCTTAGACACAACCTTGTCTTCCAGACTTTGTTTAAAGTATGCTACTTCTAGCTGCAGTTTTTTTAATTTCAGCATCTTTACATCTAGCATTTTCAGTTTTTCAGCAATTACATGTGTACTTACTGGTATTGATTCAGTGTCCATCGCCGGTCGTTCCTGTTGTAGTAATGGACCAAAATTAAACTTCTCAATGTTCTTGATCCAATCGGTCATAAGTGGAATGCCAATAAGCGCTGGATCCAAATTCTGTAAGCCAGTACTGATAGCTTGTACATACGTGCGCTGTCTCGGTGAAATAGATGTAGCAGTAGTCTCCATAGAACCATTAAGGTCGCCTTCGCTCATTATCTGTGAATTAAACCCAACTTGTCTAGGTGGTTGTGCTGGTGGTATCGATAGGTTACTATTTCCACTTACAGTGTTAGCAGGTAGTCGACTCATTGTAGGAGAACGTACTTGTGTTCTTTCAGCTTCCCTTTGGTCAGCCGCATCCAATCGGGTTGACAAACTGTCAATGCGTTGCGATAAACCAAGTAGTAAGGACTGAATATCCAAAGGTTCACTCTGACTTTTAGAACCAAAAAGGTTCGGGCTGCTTGGGCTTGTAACACTGCCAGAAGCCATCACAAACCAAACACTCGAAAACACGGAACCAAACTAGTGAAGATAAAAGATAGGCAAAACAATCCAAGCAGTCCCAGTGAATGAACGTAAGTTTATTTTTAATCCACAAACGTTTTCGTTACTGTGCAACAGTAACTTCATCAGAAAACCAGTTTGCTGTATACGCTAAACTTTTAAATAGTAAGTGGCGCCAAAATAGAACCTAGACACGTCACAGTAGCATCATATTAATTAAAATATATTCACATTTGCCAGTTAAAGTGCTACAGCAGTATTTTTAGTTGTATTCAATAAAATACTTTTTAGTTAGTTTATTAAAACCTTTAATAAAAAGTTTTATTCTTATTAAAACAGTCAAACACTATATTAAATGTTAATCAGAAATTTTATAGTGTTGTTAGTTCATTTTGTATAAATCAAAATTTACCTTTGTGCCTTCATATCACAATGTTAAAAGGCAAGTCATATAAAAGACCATCTGTGCTAGTAAGCCCAAAGGTTGTTTAGAAACATTGTGATATTCCATCTCATGTTCCTCTATTGTATAAGTCTCAAAGTGTTATTAGTTGGTCATCAGTTAAAAGTCTTCAGTTAAAAGTATTTTATGTTAAAAATATTTTTTCGTAAATAAAAAATCTAAAAAATCTACCTCTGTGCACGTCTCAATTTCAGCACACAGGTAATATTACAATTTTCATTGAGACCAGGTACCGAAAACGCATCCAAAGTCAGTTGCCACTCCAACTCTCGGACCTCAAGTTTTATAGAGAAGGGACCACCTCTAATGTCAAAAGGAATATGGTCAATAGCTAAAAAGTGAAAACTATGCCCCAGGTAAACCCCTATATGTTTAGCCAAAGCATTATCTTCTTTATTCTTCCTAATGGCATAAGTGTGCTCATAAAGTCTTTCCTGTAGTTTGCGGTCAGTCTTTCCTACGTAAAAAGCTGGGCAACAATCACAGGTTGCTAAATACACTATAGATTTAGACTCACAGTTAAATCTATGGTTAATGTAGTATTTCTTATCTCTAATTACAAAAGAATTGGCAGGTCTTATATGGTTACACTGTCTACATGTACCACAAGGATATGTTCCTTTTAATTTTGAAAAGGTAGGAAAGTCATTTCTCCTTTCCAATAATGACTTAAGGTTACTCCCTTTTTTATATACAAATTTAGGAAAGGACCCTAGTTTTTCCTCCAGCTTTTTACGTAGGAAAGACTGACCGCAAACTATGGGAAAGACTTTATGAGCACACTTTTGACATTAGAGGTGGTCCCTTCTCTATAAAACTTGAGGTCCGAGAGTTGGAGTGGCAACTGACTTTTTATTAAAGGTTTTAATAAACTAACTAAAAAGTATTTTATTGAATACAACTAAAAATACTGCTGTAGCACTTTAACTGGCAAATGTGAATATATTTTAATTAGTAATGCTACTGTGACGTGTCTAGGTTCTATTTTGGCGCCACTTACTATTTAAAAGTTTAGCGTATACAGCAAACTGGTTTTCTGATGAAGTTACTGTTGTACAGTAACGAAAACGTTTGTGGATTAAAAATAAACTTACGTTCATTCACTGGGACTGCTTGGATTGTTTTGCCTATCTTTTATCTTCACTAGTTTGGTTCCGTGTTTTCGAGTGTTTGGTTTATAATGGCTTCTGGCAGTGTTACAAGCCCAAGCAGCCCAAACCTTTTTGGTTCTAAAAGTCAGAGTGAACCTTTGGATATTCAGTCCTTACTACTTGGTTTATCGCAACGCATTGACAGTTTGTCAACCCGATTGGATGCGGCTGACCAAAGGGAAGCTGAAAGAACACAAGTACGTTCTCCTACAATGAGTCGACTACCTGCTAACACTGTAAGTGGAAATAGTAACCTATTGATACCACCAGCACAACCAGCTTGACAAGTTGGGTTTAATTTGCAGATAATGAGCGAAGGGGAACTTAATGGTTCTATGGAGACTACTGCTACATCTATTTCACCGAGACAGCGCACGTATGTACAAGCTATCAGTACTGGCTTACAGAATTTGGATCCAGTGCTTATTGGCATTCCACTTATGACTGACTGGATCAAGAACATTGAGAAGTTTAATTTTGGTCCATTACTACAACAGGAACGACCGGCGATGGACACTGAATCAATACCAGTAAGTACACATGTAATTGCTGAAAAACTGAAAATGCTAGATGTAAAGATGCTGAAATTAAAAAAACTTCAGCTAGAAGTAGCATACTTTAAACAATGTCTGGAAGACAAGGTTGTGCCTAAGGGACTTAGGTGCAACTTTTTTCCTACTGGCTTACTTCCAGACTCTGCTTTCTACAAAGATTTAACTACCTTGTTTGACCAACAAGGAGCACAATTGTTAGAACTGATGATTAAACATTACTCCTTGAATATTGACTTGATGACTACCGAAGTGAACGACTTGGACAACTCGATAAAAAGTGACTTGGACTTTATTAGATATAAATACGACTATAGTCGTATGTTTACTAGTATTGATGCTCTTATTGAAAAAGTGAAACTTAATAAAACAAAGAAACTTGAACAGGATAGAAAGGCATACAATTCAGGTACTGCTTATCCCAAACTACAACTTGGTTCAATAGGGTTTAAGGTTACTGCATGTTCTGAAACTACACATAACATACCTGACCAAATACTATAGTCTTCAGGTTCCAATGCTATGGCGAATAATATAAATAGTGAACAACTTGACGAGACACCTGTAGAAGAATTAAGACGGAGTGACAGACTTCGAGCAAACTCAAATGTACATGTTGGCCAACAAGGTAAACCTACAGGATATAACTCTCAAATGGCTCCTAATAATAAAAGTAATAATTTTTTAGGAGCTCGGAATTCACACAAACCGAAGAACAAGAATTGGAACAACCGTCGCAGATGACAATAGAGGATGTTTTGACAGGTGGCTTGACATTGAATATACTAACTAACTCTAAAGGTTACTTTAAAATCTATAACTTTTCAACTATTGATATTGAGCCGGACTTGATAGAACTACTTTCATATGGAAATACATTTGTTCCAAGTAAAAAGTTCAATGTAGCTAAAACAGTAATTGATTTGAAAAGTTATGTGAGAAAACTAAATTTGAAATTACTACTCAATAATGTAGATTTTTCTGAACCAAAAGTTTTGAAACCTCTGAGTATATTCAACCCGCCTCTACATCCTGCACTAATGTTATTTGAAAATATATGCGAGCTCGATATCAGATATATTGCAGAACCATATACCCCCAAGAACACACATGTTAAGTCTAATATTTCAAAAGACCAGGCAACGTCCTTGCACACACTATGCAGTGCCCCAGTGAGAGTGATAAAACCTGATAAAGGGGGTGGGTTAGTTATTTTTGACATTATAGATTACAATAAAAAAATGAGCACAGTATTAGATGGACCGGCTTATATTAAGTCGTCCTTAAATGAAATGAACACTGTTAACAGTAGAATTAGAGGTTACTACAGAGACCTGTTTATTGGAGGGAAAATTGACATCAACACTTACAATTATATCGATGTCTCCTTTCCAAAAGTTCCGGTAATCTTCGGAATATCAAAAGTACACAAGGATCAGAATAACCCCCTTATGAGGGCACTGATAGACAGTCGGGGTAGTTTGATATATGCAAGTGCAAAACTGGTAGACAACATTTTGCGGAAATATTTAAAGCTAATTCCACAAATATGTAAAGACTCCTGGATGTTTTTAAATAATATTAACAACTTGCAATTTGACCCTACACTGAACTTTTTAACAGTGGATGTAGTCGACCTATACACTTCAATACCACATAATGAAGCCGTTGAATGACTGGAATTTATGTTAGAGACCTTAAAGGCTACCAAGGTAGAAATTGACCTTGTTACAGAGTTATTAGCTATAATTTTAACATCTAATTTTTTCACTTTTAACAAAGAGTACTACCTTTAAAAGCAGGGCATAGCAATGGGCTCACTGTGTGGTGCAAGTGTAGCAAACTTATTTGTAGCCTATTGGGAGAAGGAAAATGTATTTAACAATTTAGATACCGTACCCCGAATCAGGTACTACACCAAATTCCTTGATGACATTTTTATCTTATATAGTGGAAATGAGGAGGAGGCTACCTCTATGATTGAATACTTTAACTGTACTACACAATTTTTTTAAATTTACACACCACTTTAACACTGAGCAAATTGACTACCTTGATGTAAAATTAAGTAAGGACACAGTTAATAGTTCATATGGGTCGACAATATTCAGGAAACCTACATACTGCAATTCATTTTTGCACTATAATAGTGCACACCCATTTAAACAGAAACGGTCTATTGTTAAAGGCCAGTTTATTAGGGCTGGGAGAATGTGCTCTTCAGATACAACATTCGATACTGAATGTCATTTACTAAAGGAAATGTTTATTAACCGGAACTATCCAATATCACTGATTGACGATTTATACCAAGAAGTCGAATGTAAAAGGAAAAATAGAATATATTTCCCTTTGCTTCGTAATAGTGAAAAAACTTTTTTTCGAGTCACTGACATTTGCATTGAGACAGGTAGTAATCACTTGGCAACCCTTGACCTTGGCAGTATTATATTTACTGACCCAGGCAAACAATACAACACTAGTTTTATCACTATGTTTAACATTAATTCTGAACAAATTAAGTCTATTTTAATTAAGAATTGGCAACTTATTAAAGGAAATTTCAAACTGGAGGAAAAACTAGGGTCCTTTCCTAAATTTGTATATAAAAAAGGGAGTAACCTTAAGTCATTATTGGAAAGGAGAAATGACTTTCCTACCTTTTCGAAATTAAAAGGAACATATCCTTGCGGTACATGTAGACAGTGTAACCATATAAGACCTGCCAATTCTTTTGTAATTAGAGATAAGAAATACTACATTAACCATAGATTTAACTGTGAGTCTAAATCTATAGTGTATTTAGCAACCTGTGATTGTTGCCCAGATTTTTACGTAGGAAAGACTGACCGCAAACTACGGGAAAGACTTTATGAGCACACTTATGCCATTAGGAAGAATAAAGAAGATAATGCTTTGGCTAAACATATAGGGGTTTACCTGGGGCATAGTTTTCACTTTTTAGCTATTGACCATATTCCTTTTGACATTAGAGGTGGTCCCTTCTCTATAAAACTTGAGGTCCGAGAGTTGGAGTGGCAACTGACTTTGGATGCGTTTTCGGTACCTGGTCTCAATGAAAATTGTAATATTACCTGTGTGCTGAAATTGAGAAGCACACAGAGGTAGATTTTTTAGATTTTTTATTTACGAAAAAATATTTTTAACATAAAATACTTTTAACTGAAGACCTTTAACTGATGACCAACTAATAACACTTTGAGACTTATACAATAGAGGAACATGAGATGGAATATCACAATGTTTCTAAACAACCTTTGGGCTTACTAGCACAGATTGTCTTTTATATGACTTGCCTTTTAACATTGTGATATGAAGGCACAAAAGTAAATTTTGATTTATACAAAATTAACTAACAACACTATAAAATTTCTGATTAACATTTAATATAGTGTTTGACTGTTTTAATAAGAATAAAACTTTTTATTAAAGGTTTTAATAAACTAACTAAAAAGTATTTTATTGAATACAACTAAAAATACTGCTGTAGCACTTTAACTGGCAAATGTGAATATATTTTAATTAGTATGATGCTACTGTGATGTGTCTAGGTTCTATTTTGGCGCCACTTACTATTTAAAAGTTTAGCGTATACAGCAAACTGGTTTTCTGATGAAGTTACTGTTGCACAGTAACGAAAACGTTTGTGGATTAAAAATAAACTTACGTTCATTCACTGGGACTGCTTGGATTGTTTTGCCTATCTTTTATCTTCACTAGTTTGGTTCCGGGTACTGATGTCAGTATGCCAGAGTCCAAAGCTTTGTTCAGGGTATCAGTGAAAGAAAGTAAGGCTGTAATATTAGTATGTGCAGTGTGTAAACCATGTTGGGTTTGGGCTAAGAGATTATTGTCTGTGAGGAGCTTTAATAGTTGGGTATGTATACACTTTTCTAGTATTTTAGATAATGATGAGAGAATGGAAATGGATCTGTAGTTGGTTAATTCGTTAGTATTTCCACCCTTATGCAATGGGGTTATGATAGTTTTCTTCCAAATTTGAGGGACTGCGGATTCAGAGATGGATCTCTTAATTAAAATACTGATGGTGTATGCTAATGCATTTACACCAAGTTTCAGCTATTCAGAGGGGAGGTTATCGGCAGATAGGGAGCATGTTCTATGTTTAGATAGCAGTTTAAATATTAGACACGTAGGTATCAGTTTTAGGAAGAACACTGGAGTTTCTTGGGTATTGCTAGTGTTTTCTTTGTGAAGTGAGGGATGCAAGTTGG